>NC_069505.1:483493781-483546514 GCF_027579735.1 Bombina bombina | reverse complement strand
TCTAAAGCTTTCCTCTCAGGTGAGATGATCTAAAGCTCTCCTCTCATGTGAGATGATCTAAAGCTCTCCTCTCATGTGAGATGATCTAAAGCTCTCCTCTCAGGCGAGATGATCTAAAGCTCTCCTCTCAGGCGAGATGATCTAAAGCTCTCCTCCCAGGTGAGATGATCTAAAGCTCTCCTCTCAGGTGAGATGATATAAAGGTCTCCTCTCATGTGAGATGATCTAAAGCTCTCCTCTCAGGTGAGATGATCTAAAGCTCTCCTCTCAGGCGAGATGATCTAAAGCTCTCCATTCAGGCGAGATGATCTAAAGCTCTCCTCTCGGGTGAGATGATCTAAAGCTCTCCTCTCAGGTGAGATGATATAAAGCTCTCCTCTAATGTGAGATGATTCAAAGCTCTCCTCTCAGACGAGATGAACTAAAGCTCTCCTCTCAGACGAGATGATCTAAAGCTCTCCATTCAGGCGAGATGATCTAAAGCTCTCCTCTCAGGTGAGATGATCTAAAGCTCTCCACTCAGGTGAGATGATCTAAAGCTCTCCTCTCAGGTGAGATGATCTAAAGCTCTCCTCTCAGGTGAGATTATCTAAAGCTCTCCTCTCAGGTGAGATGACCTAAAGCTCTCCTCTCAGGTGAGATGATCTAAAGCTCTCCTCTCATGTGAGATGATTCAAAGCTCTCCTCTCAGGTGAGATTATCTAAAACTCTCCTCTCAGGCGAGATGATCTAAAGCTCTCCTCTCATGTGAGATGATCTAAAGCTCTCCTCTCAGGTGAGATGATCTAAAGCTCTCCTCTCAGGCGAGATGATCTAAAGCTCTCCTCTCAGGTGAGATGATCTAAGGCTCTCCTCTCAGGTGAGATGATCTAAAGCTCTTCTCTCAGGTGAGATGATCTAAAGCTCTCCTCTCAGGTGAGATGATCTAAAGCTCTCCTCTCAGGTGAGATGATCTACAGCTCCCCTCTCAGGTGAAATGATCTAAAGCTCTCCTCTCAGGCGAGATGATCTAAAGCTCTCCTCTCAGGTGAGATGATCTAAAGCTCTATGCTCAGGTGAGATGATCTACAGTTTCCCTCTCAGGTGAAATGATCTAAAGCTCTCCTCTCAGGTGAGATGATCTAAAGCTCTCCTCTCATGTTAGATGATTTAAAGCTCTCTTCTCAGGTGAGATGATCTAAAGCTCTCCTCTCAGGTCAGATGATCTAAAGCTCTCCTCTCATGTGAGATGATTCAAAGCTCTCCTCTCATGTGAGATTATCTAAAGCTCTCCTCTCAGAAGAGATTATCTAAAGCTCTCCTCTCAGGTGAGATTATCTAAAGCTCTCCTCTCAGGTGAGATGATCTAAAGCTCTCCTCTCAGGTGAGATGATCTAAAACTCTCCTCTCAGGTGAGATGATTCAAAGCTCTCCTCTCAGGTGAGATTATCTAAAGCTCTCCTCTCATGTGAGATGAGTCAAAGCTCTCCTCTCAGGTGAGATTATCTAAAACTCTCCTCTCAGGCGAGATGATGTAAAGCTCTCCTCTCAGGTGAGATGATCTAAAGCTCTCCTCTCAGGTAGGATGATCTAAAGCTCTCCTCTAAAGTGAGATGATCTAAAGCTCTCCTCTCAGGTGAGATGATCTAAAGCTCTCCTCTCATGTGAGATGATTCAAAGCTCTCCTCTCATGTTAGATAATCTAAAGCTCTCCTCTCAGGTAGGATAATCTAAAGCTCTCCTCTCAGGCGAGATGATCTAAAGCTCTCCTCTCATGTTAGATGATCTAAAGCTCTCCTCTCAGGTGAGATGATCTAAGGCTCTACTCTCAGATGAGATGATCTAAAGCTCTCCTCTCAGGCGAAATGATCTAAAGCTCTCCAGTCAGGCGAGATGATCTAAAGCTCTCCTCTCGGGTGAGATGATCTAAAGCTCTCCTCTTAGGTGAGATGATCTAAAGCTCTCCTCTCATGTGAGATGATATAAAGCTCTCATCTCAGGTGAGATGATCTAAAGCTCTCCTCTCAGGCGAGATGATCTAAAGCTCTCCATTCAGGCGAGATGATCTAAAGCTCTCCTCTCAGGTGAGATGATCTAAAGCTCTCCTCTCAGGTGAGATGATCTAAAGCTCTCCTCTCAGGTGAGATGATCTAAAGCTCTCCTCTCAGGCGAGATGATCTAAAGCTCTCCTCTCAGGTGAGATGATCTAAAGCTCTCCTCTCAGGCGAGGTGATCTCAAGTTCTCCTCTCAGGCGAGATGATCTAAAGCTCTCCTCTCATGTTAGATGATCTAAAGCTCTCCTCTCAGGTGAGATGATCTAAGGCTCTCCCCTCAGGTATGATGATTTAAAGCTCTCCTCTCAGGCGAGATGATCTAAAGCTCTCCATTCAGGCGAGATGATCTAAAGCTCTCCTCTCGGGTGAGATGATCTAAAGCTCTCCTCTCAGGTGAGATTATCTAAAGCTCTCCTCTCAGGTGAAATGATCTAAAGCTCTCCTCTCAGGTGAGATGATCTAAAGCTCTCCTCTCATGTGAGATGATCTAAAGCTCTCCTCTCGGGTGAGATGATCTAAAGCTCTCCTCTCAGGTGAGATGATCTAAAGCTCTCCTCTCAGGCGAGATGATCTAAAGCTCTCCTCTCAGGTGAGATGATCTAAGGCTCTCCTCTCAGGTGAGATGATCTAAAGCTCTTCTCTCAGGTGAGATGATCTAAAGCTCTCCTCTCAGGTGAGATGATCTAAAGCTCTCCTCTCAGGTGAGATGATCTACAGTTTCCCTCTCAGGTGAAATGATCTAAAGCTCTCCTCTCAGGCGAGATGATCTAAAGCTCTCCTCTCAGGTGAGATGATCTAAAGCTCTATGCTCAGGTGAGATGATCTACAGTTTCCCTCTCAGGTGAAATGATCTAAAGCTCTCCTCTCAGGTGAGATGATCTAAAGCTCTCCTCTCATGTTAGATGATTTAAAGCTCTCTTCTCAGGTGAGATGATCTAAAGCTCTCCTCTCAGGTCAGATGATCTAAAGCTCTCCTCTCATGTGAGATGATTCAAAGCTCTCCTCTCATGTGAGATTATCTAAAGCTCTCCTCTCAGAAGAGATTATCTAAAGCTCTCCTCTCAGGTGAGATTATCTAAAGCTCTCCTCTCAGGTGAGATGATCTAAAGCTCTCCTCTCAGGTGAGATGATCTAAAACTCTCCTCTCAGGTGAGATGATTCAAAGCTCTCCTCTCAGGTGAGATTATCTAAAGCTCTCCTCTCATGTGAGATGAGTCAAAGCTCTCCTCTCAGGTGAGATTATCTAAAACTCTCCTCTCAGGCGAGATGATGTAAAGCTCTCCTCTCAGGTGAGATGATCTAAAGCTCTCCTCTCAGGTAGGATGATCTAAAGCTCTCCTCTAAAGTGAGATGATCTAAAGCTCTCCTCTCAGGTGAGATGATCTAAAGCTCTCCTCTCAGGTGAGATGATCTAAAGCTCTCCTCTCATGTTAGATAATCTAAAGCTCTCCTCTCAGGTAGGATAATCTAAAGCTCTCCTCTCAGGCGAGATGATCTAAAGCTCTCCTCTCATGTTAGATGATCTAAAGCTCTCCTCTCAGGTGAGATGATCTAAGGCTCTACTCTCAGATGAGATGATCTAAAGCTCTCCTCTCAGGCGAAATGATCTAAAGCTCTCCATTCAGGCGAGATGATCTAAAGCTCTCCTCTCGGGTGAGATGATCTAAAGCTCTCCTCTTAGGTGAGATGATCTAAAGCTCTCCTCTCATGTGAGATGATATAAAGCTCTCATCTCAGGTGAGATGATCTAAAGCTCTCCTCTCAGGCGAGATGATCTAAAGCTCTCCATTCAGGCGAGATGATCTAAAGCTCTCCTCTCAGGTGAGATGATCTAAAGCTCTCCTCTCAGGTGAGATGATCTAAAGCTCTCCTCTCAGGTGAGATGATCTAAAGCTCTCCTCTCAGGTGAGATTATCTAAAGCTCTCCTCTCAGGTGAGATGATCTAAAGCTCTCCTCTCAGGTGAGATGATCTAAAGCTCTCCTCTCATGTGAGATGATTCAAAGCTCTCCTCTCAGGTGAGATTATCTAAAACTCTCCTCTCAGGCGAGATGATCTAAAGCTCTCCTCTCAGGTGAGATGATCTAAAGCTCTCCTCTCAGGCAAGATGATCTAAAGCTCTCCTCTCAGGCGAGATGATCTAAAGCTCTCCTCTCAGGTGAGATGATCTAAGGCTCTCCTCTCAGGTGAGATGATCTAAAGCTCTCCTCTGAGATGAGATGATCTAAAGCTCTCCTCTCAGGTGAGATTATCTAAAGCTCTCCTCTCAGGTGAGATGATCTACAGTTTCCCTCTCAGGTGAAATGATCTAAAGCTCTCCTCTCAGACGAGATGATCTAAAGATCTCCTCTCAGACGAGATGATCTAAAGCTCTATGCTCAGGTGAGATGATCTACAGTTTACCTCTCAGGTGAAATGATCTAAAGCTCTCCTCTCAGGTGAGATGATCTAAAGCTCTCCTCTCATGTTAGATGATCTAAAGCTCTCTTCTCAGGTGAGATGATCTAAAGCTCTCCTCTCAGGTGAGATGATCTAAAGCTCTCCTCTCATGTGAGATGATTCAAAGCTCTCCTCTCAGGTGAGATTATCTAAAGCTCTCCTCTCAGGTGAGATTATCTAAAGCTCTCCTCTCAGGTGAGATGATCTAAAGCTCTCCTCTCAGGTGAGATGATCTAAAGCTCTCCTCTCAGGTGAGATGATCTAAAGCTCTCCTCTAAGGTGAGATGATTCAAAGCTCTCCTCTCAGGTGAGATTATCTAAAGCTCTCCTCTCATGTGAGATGAGTCAAAGCTCTCCTCTCAGGTGAGATTATCTAAAACTCTCCTCTCAGGCGAGATGATCTAAAGCTCTACGCTCAGGTGAGATGATCTACAGTTTCCCTCTCAGGTGAAATGATCTAAAGCTCTCCTCTCAGGTGAGATGATCTAAAGCTCTCCTCTCATGTTAGATGATCTAAAGCTCTTCTCTCAGGTGAGATGATCTAAAGCTCTCCTCTCAGGCGAGATGATCTAAAGCTCTCCTCTCAGGTGAGATGATCTAAAGCTCTCCTCTCAGGCGAGGTGATCTCAAGTTCTCCTCTCAGGCGAGATGATCTAAAGCTCTCCTCTCATGTTAGATGATCTAAAGCTCTCCTCTCAGGTGAGATGATCTAAGGCTCTCCCCTCAGGTATGATGATTTAAAGCTCTCCTCTCAGGCGAGATGATCTAAAGCTCTCCATTCAGGCGAGATGATCTAAAGCTCTCCTCTCGGGTGAGATGATCTAAAGCTCTCCTCTCAGGTGAGATTATCTAAAGCTCTCCTCTCAGGTGAGATGATCTAAAGCTCTCCTCTCAGGTGAGATGATCTAAAGCTCTCCTCTCATGTGAGATGATCTAAAGCTCTCCTCTCGGGTGAGATGATCTAAAGCTCTCCTCTCAGGTGAGATGATCTAAAGCTCTCCTCTCAGGTGAGATGATCTAAAGCTCTCCTCTCAGGTGAGATGATCTAAAGCTCTCCTCTCATGTGAGATGATACAAAGCTCTCCTCTCAGGTGAGATTATCTAAAACTCTCCTCTCAGGCGAGATGATCTAAAGCTCTCCTCTCAGGTGAGATGATCTAAAGCTCTCCTCTCAGGCGAGATGATCTAAAGCTCTCCTCTCAGGTGAGATGATCTAAAGCTCTCCTCTCAGGTGAGATGATCTAAGGCTCTCCTCTCAGGTGAGATGATCTAAAGCTCTCCTCTCAGACGAGATGATCTAAAGCTCTCCTCTCAGGTGAGATGATCTAAAGCTCTCTTCTCAGGCAAGATGATCTAAAGCTCTCCTCTCAGGCGAGATGATCTAAAGCTCTCCTCTCAGGTGAGATGATCTAAGGCTCTCCTCTCAGGTGAGATGATCTAAAGCTCTCCTCTCAGACAAGATGATCTAAAGCTCTCCTCTCAGGCGAGATGATCTAAAGCTCTCCTCTCAGGTGAAATGATCTAAAGCTCTCCTCTCAGGCGAGATGATCTAAAGCTCTCCTCTCAGGTGAGATGATCTAAAGCTCTCCTCTCAGACGAGATGATCTAAAGCTCTCCTCTCAGACGAGATGATCTAAAGCTCTCCTCTCAGGTGAGATGATCTAAAGCTCTCCTCTCAGGCGAGATGATCTAAAGCTCTCCTCTCAGGTGAGATGATCTAAAGCTCTCCTCTCAGGCGAGGTGATCTCAAGCTCTCCTCTCAGGCGAGATGATCTAAAGCTCTCCTCTCATGTTAGATGATCTAAAGCTCTCCTCTCAGGTGAGATGATCTAAGGCTCTCCTCTCAGGTGAGATGATCTAAAGCTCTCCTCTCAGGCGAGATGATCTAAAGCTCTCCTCTCAGGCGAGATGATCTAAAGCTCTCCTCTCAGGTGAGATGATCTAAAGCTCTCCTCTCAGGCGAGGTGATCTCAAGCTCTCCTCTCAGGCGAGATGATCTAAAGCTCTCCTCTCATGTTAGATGATCTAAAGCTCTCCTCTCAGGTGAGATGATCTAAGGCTCTCCTCTCAGGTGAGATGATCTAAAGCTCTCCTCTCAGGCGAGATGATCTAAAGCTCTCCATTCAGGCGAGATGATCTAAAGCTCTCCTCTCGGGTGAGATGATCTAAAGCTCTCCTCTCAGGTGAGATGATATAAAGCTCTCCTCTCTTGTGAGATGATCTAAAGCTCTCCTCTCAGGTGAGATGATCTAAAGCTCTCCATTCAGACGATATGATCTAAAGCTCTCCTCTCAGGTGAGATGATCTAAAGCTCTCCTCTCAGGTGAGATGATCTAAAGCTCTCCTCTCAGGTGAGATTATCTAAAGCTTTCCTCTCATTTGAGATGATCTAAAGCTCTCCTCTCAGGTGAGATGATCTAAAGCTCTCTTCTCATGTGAGATGATTCAAAGCTCTCCTCTCAGGTGAGATTATCTAAAACTCTCCTCTCAGGCGAGATGATCTAAAGCTCTCCTCTCAGGTGAGATGATCTAAAGCTCTCCTCTCAGGCGAGATGATCTAAAGCTCTCCATTCAGGCGAGATGATCTAAAGCTCTCCTCTCAGGTGAGATGATCTAAAGCTCTCCTCTCAGGTGAGATGATCTAAAGCTCTCCTCTCAGGTGAGATTATCTAAAGCTCTCCTCTCAGGTGAGATGATCTAAAGCTCTCCTCTCAGGTGAGATGATCTAAAGCTCTCCTCTCATGTGAGATGATAAAAAGCTCTCCTCTCAGGTGAGATTATCTAAAACTCTCCTCTCAGGTGAGTTGATCTAAAGCTCTCCTCTCAGGTGAGATGATCTAAAGCTCTCCTCTCAGGCAAGATGATCTAAAGCTCTCCTCTCAGGTGAGATGATCTAAAGCTCTCCTCTCAGGTGAGATAATCTAAAGCTCAACTCTCAGGCGGGATGATCTAAAGCTCTCCTCTCAGGCAAGATGATCTAAAGCTCTCCTCTAAGGTAAATATAATATATAAATATAAGCTCTAAAAAAGTCAAAATATTTTGTGTGATTTCTCTCCATGGCAGCGAGTGTTTGATCATCAGTAGGGGTGGAACTACCGGGGATGCAGAGGTGCATCTGCAACCGGGCCCCGGATGTCCCCGCCCCAGTGGGTGGCCCTCCTCCAGCACAAACCTTTTTTTTTTTTGGAAAAAGTTTTTTTTTTGGTTTCCGCCTGCCTGCTACTCATATCTTGGGGTTGTCTCAAGAAAACTACCTAGTGGATCACACAGATCTTTATGCATTGGTGCAGGTCAGCCAGAAGATCTTCCCACACATTGCCCCTTGACTGCACGTGTAGTCAGTGAGTGTGCAGCACGGCAGCCACAGAGCTGAGGGGCAGGCGGCTAGTGGGAGTGCTGAACTGAAGTGCAATTGTAATGTATCTGACACATCTTTCTGAATCTGTCATGACCCTTTGTCAAAAATAGTTAACAACACTTCTGATATCTCATTTGCTAATATATAGACCTGTATTGTATCTGGAAATTAAGTTTTGTTTTGATCATGAGGGACAGCTATTCACTGAGGACAGTTATACAGTCTGCATAAAGGAGCAGCAACTGGAAGCTAATACTGATACATTATTAAGCATCTCAATTCAAATTCATAGTAATCTGTTTGTTCCACTCTGATGTTGGTTGTTCTAATCTGTATTTATGTGTATATGTGTGTGTGGGGGACATTGTGTGTGTGTGCATATGTATATACAGATGTATGTGTGGGTCATTGTTTTTTTTATATATAATTGAATGGGTCATTGTGTGTGTGGGTCATTGTGTGTTTGTGCACATTTGTGGGTGTGTGGGTCATTGTGTGTGTGTGTATCATTGTGTGTGTATATGTGTGTGTGTGGGACATTTTGTGTGTGTGTGGGCATTGTTTTTGTATATATGTGAGTGGGTCATTGTGCATGTGTGTGTGGGGGGGGGTCATTGTGTGTTTGTGCACATTTGTGTGGGTCATTGTTGTGTGTATATGTGTGTGTGAGTGTATATGTGTGTGTTGGTCATTGTGTGTGTATATGTGTGTCTGAATCAATGTGTGTGTGAGTCATTGTGTGTGTATATGTGTGTGTTGGTTATTGTATGTATGTGTGTATGTATATGTGTGTGTTAGTCATTGTGTGTGTATATGTGTGGGTGGGTCATTGTGTGTGTATATATGTGTGTGGGGGTTGCTCTCCTCTCAGGTGAGATGATCAGGTGAGATTGTATGTGTGTGTGCGCATATGTGTGTGTGGGTTATTGTATGTATGTGTGTATGTATATGTGTGTGTTAGTCATTGTGTGTGTATATGTGTGGGTGGGTCATTGTGTGTGTATATATGTGTGTGGGGGTTGCTCTCCTCTCAGGTGAGATGATCTAAAGCTCTCCTCTCAGGCGAGATGATCTAAAGCTCTCCTCTCAGGTGAGATGATCTAAAGCTCTCCTCTAAGGTGAGATGATTCAAAGCTCTCCTCTCAGGTGAGATTATCTAAAGCTCTCCTCTCATGTGAGATGAGTCAAAGCTCTCCTCTCAGGTGAGATTATCTAAAACTCTCCTCTCAGGCGAGATGATCTAAAGCTCTACGCTCAGGTGAGATGATCTACAGTTTCCCTCTCAGGTGAAATGATCTAAAGCTCTCCTCTCAGGTGAGATGATCTAAAGCTCTCCTCTCATGTTAGATGATCTAAAGCTCTTCTCTCAGGTGAGATGATCTAAAGCTCTCCTCTCAGGCGAGATGATCTAAAGCTCTCCTCTCAGGTGAGATGATCTAAAGCTCTCCTCTCAGGCGAGGTGATCTCAAGTTCTCCTCTCAGGCGAGATGATCTAAAGCTCTCCTCTCATGTTAGATGATCTAAAGCTCTCCTCTCAGGTGAGATGATCTAAGGCTCTCCCCTCAGATATGATGATTTAAAGCTCTCCTCTCAGGCGAGATGATCTAAAGCTCTCCATTCAGGCGAGATGATCTAAAGCTCTCCTCTCGGGTGAGATGATCTAAAGCTCTCCTCTCAGGTGAGATTATCTAAAGCTCTCCTCTCAGGTGAGATGATCTAAAGCTCTCCTCTCAGGTGAGATGATTCAAAGCTCTCCTCTCAGGTGAGATTATCTAAAGCTCTCCTCTCATGTGAGATGATTCAAAGCTCTCCTCTCAGGTGAGATTATCTAAAGCTCTCCACTCAGGCGAGATGATCTAAAGATCTCCCCTCAGGTGAGATGATCTAAAGCTCTACTCTCAGGTAGGATGATCGAAAGCTCTTCTCTAAGGTGAGATGATCTAAAGCTCTCCTCTCAGGTCAGATGATCTAAAGCTCTCTTCTCATGTGAGATGATTCAAAGCTCTCCTCTTAGGTGAGATTACCTAAAGCTCTCCTCTCAGGCGAGATGATCTAAAGCTCTCCTCTCAGGTGAGATGATCTAAATCTCTCCTCTCAGGTAGGATGATCTAAAGCTCTCCTCTAAGGTGAGATGATCTAAAGCTCTCCTCTCAGGTCAAATGATCTAAATCTCTCCTCTCATGTGAGATGATTCAAAGCTCTCCTCTCAGGTGCGATGATCTACAGCACTCCTTTCAGGTGAGATGATCTAAAGCTCTCCTCTCAGGTGAGATGATTTAAAGGTCTCCTCTCAGGTGAGATGATCTAAAGGTCTCCTCTCAGGCAAGATGATCTAAAGGTCTCCTCTCAGGCGAAATGAGTTAAAGCTCTCGTCTCAGGTGAGATGATCTTAAGAGCTCCTCTAAGGCGAGATGATCTAAAGCTCTCCTTTCAGATGAGATGATCTAAAGCTCTTCTCTCATGTCAGATGATCTTAAGATCTCCTCTAAGGGGAGATGATCTAAAGCTCTCCTCTCAGGCAAGATGATCTAAAGCTCTCCTCTAAGGCGAGATGATCTAAAGCTCTCCTCTAAGGTGAGATGATCTAAAGCTGTCCTCTCAGGCGAGAGGACCTAACGCTCTATTCTCAGGTGAGATGATCTATAGATCTAGTCTAAGGTGAGATGATCTAAAGCTCTCCTCTCAGGCGAGATGATCTAAAGCTCTCTTCTCAGGTGAGATGATCTAAATATCTCTTCTAAGGTGAGATGATCTAAAGCTTTCCTCTCAGGCGAGATGATCTAAAGCTCTCCTCTCAGGTGAGATGATCTAAAGCTCTCCTCTCAGGTGAGATAATCTAAAGCTCTCCTCTCAGACGAGATGATCTAAAGCTCTCCTCTCAGGCAAGATGATCTAAAGCTCTCCTCTAAGGTAAATATAATATATAAATATAAGCTCTAAAAAAGTCAAAATATTTTGTGTGATTTCTCTCCATGGCAGCGAGTGTTTGATCATCAGTAGGGGTGGAACTACCGGGGATGCAGAGGTGCATCTGCAACCGGGCCCCGGATGTCCCCGCCCCAGTGGGTGGCCCTCCTCCAGCACAAACCTTTTTTTTTTTTGGAAAAAGTTTTTTTTTTTGGTTTCCGCCTGCCTGCTACTCATATCTTGGGGTTGTCTCAAGAAAACTACCTAGTGGATCACACAGATCTTTATGTATTGGTGCAGGTCAGCCAGAAGATCTTCCCACACATTGCCCCTTGACTGCACGTGTAGTCAGTGAGTGTGCAGCACGGCAGACACAGAGCTGAGGGGCAGGCGGCTAGTGGGAGTGCTGAACTGAAGTGCAATGGTAATGTATCTGACACATCTTTCTGAATCTGTCATGACCCTTTGTCAAAGATAGTTAACAACACTTCTGATATCTCATTTGCTAATATATAGACCTGTATTGTATCTGGAAATTAAGTTTTGTTTTGATCATGAGGGACAGCTATTCACTGAGGACAGTTATACAGTCTGCATAAAGGAGCAGCAACTGGAAGCTAATACTGATACATTATTAAGCATCTCAATTCAAATTCATAGTAATCTGTTTGTTCCACTCTGATGTTGGTTGTTCTAATCTGTATTTATGTGTATATGTGTGTGTGGGGGACATTGTGTGTGTGTGCATATGTATATACAGATGTATGTGTGGGTCATTGTTTTTTTTATATATAATTGAATGGGTCATTGTGTGTGTGGGTCATTGTGTGTTTGTGCACATTTGTGGGTGTGTGGGTCATTGTGTGTGTGTGTATCATTGTGTGTGTATATGTGTGTGTGTGGGACATTTTGTGTGTGTGTGGGCATTGTTTTTGTATATATGTGAGTGGGTCATTGTGCATGTGTGTGTGGGGGGGTCATTGTGTGTTTGTGCACATTTGTGTGGGTCATTGTTGTGTGTATATGTGTGTGTGAGTGTATATGTGTGTGTTGGTCATTGTGTGTGTATATGTGTGTCTGAATCAATGTGTGTGTGAGTCATTGTGTGTGTATATGTGTGTGTTGGTTATTGTATGTATGTGTGTATGTATATGTGTGTGTTAGTCATTGTGTGTGTATATGTGTGGGTGGGTCATTGTGTGTGTATATATGTGTGTGGGGGTTGCTCTCCTCTCAGGTGAGATGATCAGGTGAGATTGTATGTGTGTGTGCGCATATGTGTGTGTGGGTTATTGTATGTATGTGTGTATGTATATGTGTGTGTTAGTCATTGTGTGTGTATATGTGTGGGTGGGTCATTGTGTGTGTATATATGTGTGTGGGGGTTGCTCTCCTCTCAGGTGAGATGATCTAAAGCTCTCCTCTCAGGCGAGATGATCTAAAGCTCTCCTCTCAGGTGAGATGATCTAAAGCTCTCCTCTAAGGTGAGATGATTCAAAGCTCTCCTCTCAGGTGAGATTATCTAAAGCTCTCCTCTCATGTGAGATGAGTCAAAGCTCTCCTCTCAGGTGAGATTATCTAAAACTCTCCTCTCAGGCGAGATGATCTAAAGCTCTACGCTCAGGTGAGATGATCTACAGTTTCCCTCTCAGGTGAAATGATCTAAAGCTCTCCTCTCAGGTGAGATGATCTAAAGCTCTCCTCTCATGTTAGATGATCTAAAGCTCTTCTCTCAGGTGAGATGATCTAAAGCTCTCCTCTCAGGCGAGATGATCTAAAGCTCTCCTCTCAGGTGAGATGATCTAAAGCTCTCCTCTCAGGCGAGGTGATCTCAAGTTCTCCTCTCAGGCGAGATGATCTAAAGCTCTCCTCTCATGTTAGATGATCTAAAGCTCTCCTCTCAGGTGAGATGATCTAAGGCTCTCCCCTCAGGTATGATGATTTAAAGCTCTCCTCTCAGGCGAGATGATCTAAAGCTCTCCATTCAGGCGAGATGATCTAAAGCTCTCCTCTCGGGTGAGATGATCTAAAGCTCTCCTCTCAGGTGAGATTATCTAAAGCTCTCCTCTCAGGTGAGATGATCTAAAGCTCTCCTCTCAGGTGAGATGATCTAAAGCTCTCCTCTCATGTGAGATGATCTAAAGCTCTCCTCTCAGGTGAGATGATCTAAAGCTCTCCTCTCAGGTGAGATTATCTAAAGCTCTCCTCTCAGGTGAGATGATCTAAAGCTCTCCTCTCAGGTGAGATGATCTAAAGCTCTCCTCTCATGTGAGATGATTCAAAGCTCTCCTCTCAGGTGAGATTATCTAAAACTCTCCTCTCAGGCGAGATGATCTAAAGCTCTCCTCTCAGGTGAGATGATCTAAAGCTCTCCTCTCAGGCAAGATGATCTAAAGCTCTCCTCTCAGGCGAGATGATCTAAAGCTCTCCTCTCAGGTGAGATGATCTAAGGCTCTCCTCTCAGGTGAGATGATCTAAAGCTCTCCTCTCAGGTGAGATGATCTAAAGCTCTCCTCTCAGGTGAGATGATCTAAAGCTCTCTTCTCAGGCAAGATGATCTAAAGCTCTCCTCTCAGGCGAGATGATCTAAAGCTCTCCTCTCAGGTGAGATGATCTAAGGCTCTCCTCTCAGGTGAGATGATCTAAAGCTCTCCTCTCAGACAAGATGATCTAAAGCTCTCCTCTCAGGCGAGAAGATCTAAAGCTCTCCTTTCAGGTGAAATGATCTAAAGCTCTCCTCTCAGGCGAGATGATCTAAAGCTCTCCTCTCAGGTGAGATGATCTAAGGCTCTCCTCTCAGGTGAGATGATCTAAAGCTCTCCTCTCAGACGAGATGATCTAAAGCTCTCCTCTCAGGTGAGATGATCTAAAGCTCTCCTCTCAGGCGAGATGATCTAAAGCTCTCCTCTCAGGTGAGATGATCTAAAGCTCTCCTCTCAGGCGAGGTGATCTCAAGCTCTCCTCTCAGGCGAGATGATCTAAAGCTCTCCTCTCATGTTAGATGATCTAAAGCTCTCCTCTCAGGTGAGATGATCTAAGGCTCTCCTCTCAGGTGAGATGATCTAAAGCTCTCCTCTCAGGCGAGATGATCTAAAGCTCTCCATTCAGGCGAGATGATCTAAAGCTCTCCTCTCGGGTGAGATGATCTAAAGCTCTCCTCTCAGGTGAGATGATCTAAAGCTCTCCTCTCTTGTGAGATGATCTAAAGCTCTCCTCTCAGGTGAGATGATCTAAAGCTCTCCATTCAGACGATATGATCTAAAGCTCTCCTCTCAGGTGAGATGATCTAAAGCTCTCCTCTCAGGTGAGATGATCTAAAGCTCTCCTCTCAGGTGAGATTATCTAAAGCTTTCCTCTCATTTGAGATGATCTAAAGCTCTCCTCTCAGGTGAGATGATCTAAAGCTCTCTTCTCATGTGAGATGATTCAAAGCTCTCCTCTCAGGTGAGATTATCTAAAACTCTCCTCTCAGGCGAGATGATCTAAAGCTCTCCTCTCAGGTGAGATGATCTAAAGCTCTCCTCTCAGGCGAGATGATCTAAAGCTCTCCATTCAGGCGAGATGATCTAAAGCTCTCCTCTCAGGTGAGATGATCTAAAGCTCTCCTCTCAGGTGAGATGATCTAAAGCTCTCCTCTCAGGTGAGATTATCTAAAGCTCTCCTCTCAGGTGAGATGATCTAAAGCTCTCCTCTCAGGTGAGATGATCTAAAGCTCTCCTCTCATGTGAGATGATTCAAAGCTCTCCTCTCAGGTGAGATTATCTAAAACTCTCCTCTCAGGTGAGATGATCTAAAGCTCTCCTCTCAGGTGAGATGATCTAAAGCTCTCCTCTCAGGCAAGATGATCTAAAGCTCTCCTCTCAGGTGAGATGATCTAAAGCTCTCCTCTCAGGTGAGATGATCTAAAGCTCTCCTCTCAGGTGAGATCATCTAAAGCTCTCCTCTCAGGCGAGATGATCTAAAGCTCTCCTCTCAGGTGAGATGATTCAAAGCTCTCCTCTCAGGTGAGATTATCTAAAGCTCTCCTCTCATGTGAGATGAGTCAAAGCTCTCCTCTCAGGTGAGATTATCTAAAACTCTCCTCTCAGGCGAGATGATCTAAAGCTCTACGCTCAGGTGAGATGATCTACAGTTTCCCTCTCAGGTGAAATGATCTAAAGCTCTCCTCTCAGGCGAGATGATCTAAAGCTCTCCTCTCATGTTAGATGATCTAAAGCTCTCCTCTCAGGTGAGATGATCTAAAGCTCTCCTCTCAGGCGAGATGATCTAAAGCTCTCCTCTCAGGTGAGATGATCTAAAGCTCTCCTCTCAGGCGAGGTGATCTCAAGCTCTCCTCTCATATGAGATGATCTAAAGCTCTCCTCTCATGTGAGATGATCTAAAGCTCTCCTCTCAGGCGAGATGATCCAATTCTCTCCTCACAGGTGAGATGATCTAAAGCTCTCCTCTCAGGTGAGATGATCTAAAGCTCTGCTCTCAGGTGAGATGATCTAAAGCACTCCACGCAGGTCAGATGATCTAAAGCTCTCCTCTCATGTGAGATGATTCAAAGCTCTCCTCTCAGGTGAGATTAACTAAAGCTCTTTTGTCAGGTGAGATGATCTAAAGCTCTCCTCTCAGGTGAGATGATTCAAAGCTCTCCTCTCAGGTGAGATTATCTAAAGCTCTCCTCTCATGTGAGATGATTCAAAGCTCTCCTCTCAGGTGAGATTATCTAAAGCTCTCCACTCAGGCGAGATGATCTAAAGATCTCCCCTCAGGTGAGATGATCTAAAGCTCTACTCTCAGGTAGGATGATCGAAAGCTCTCCTCTAAGGTGAGATGATCTAAAGCTCTCCTCTCAGGTCAGATGATCTAAAGCTCTCTTCTCATGTGAGATGATTCAAAGCTCTCCTCTTAGGTGAGATTACCTAAAGCTCTCCTCTCAGGCGAGATGATCTAAAGCTCTCCTCTCAGGTGAGATGATCTAAATCTCTCCTCTCAGGTAGGATGATCTAAAGCTCTCCTCTAAGGTGAGATGATCTAAAGCTCTCCTCTCAGGTCAAATGATCTAAATCTCTCCTCTCATGTGAGATGATTCAAAGCTCTCCTCTCAGGTGCGATGATCTACAGCACTCCTTTCAGGTGAGATGATCTAAAGCTCTCCTCTCAGGTGAGATGATTTAAAGGTCTCCTCTCAGGTGAGATGATCTAAAGGTCTCCTCTCAGGCAAGATGATCTAAAGGTCTCCTCTCAGGCGAAATGAGTTAAAGCTCTCGTCTCAGGTGAGATGATCTTAAGAGCTCCTCTAAGGCGAGATGATCTAAAGCTCTCCTTTCAGATGAGATGATCTAAAGCTCTTCTCTCATGTCAGATGATCTTAAGATCTCCTCTAAGGGGAGATGATCTAAAGCTCTCCTCTCAGGCAAGATGATCTAAAGCTCTCCTCTAAGGCGAGATGATCTAAAGCTCTCCTCTAAGGTGAGATGATCT
Source organism: Bombina bombina (assembly GCF_027579735.1). NCBI lineage: Eukaryota > Metazoa > Chordata > Amphibia > Anura > Bombinatoridae > Bombina > Bombina bombina. The sequence goes on along the minus strand of NC_069505.1, from coordinate 483,530,304 downwards.
AAAGCTGTCCTCTCAGGCGAGAGGACCTAACGCTCTATTCTCAGGTGAGATGATCTATAGATCTAGTCTAAGGTGAGATGATCTAAAGCTCTCCTCTCAGGCGAGATGATCTAAAGCTCTCTTCTCAGGTGAGATGATCTAAATATCTCTTCTAAGGTGAGATGATCTAAAGCTTTCCTCTCAGGCGAGATGATCTAAAGCTCTCCTCTCAGGTGAGATGATCTAAAGCTCTCCTCTCAGGTGAGATAATCTAAAGCTCTCCTCTCAGGCGAGATGATCTAAAGCTCTCCTCTCAGGCAAGATGATCTAAAGCTCTCCTCTAAGGTAAATATAATATATAAATATAAGCTCTAAAAAAGTCAAAATATTTTGTGTGATTTCTCTCCATGGCAGCGAGTGTTTGATCATCAGTAGGGGTGGAACTACCGGGGATGCAGAGGTGCATCTGCAACCGGGCCCCGGATGTCCCCGCCCCAGTGGGTGGCCCTCCTCCAGCACAAACCTTTTTTTTTTTTGGAAAAAGTTTTTTTTTTGGTTTCCGCCTGCCTGCTACTCATATCTTGGGGTTGTCTCAAGAAAACTACCTAGTGGATCACACAGATCTTTATGCATTGGTGCAGGTCAGCCAGAAGATCTTCCCACACATTGCCCCTTGACTGCACGTGTAGTCAGTGAGTGTGCAGCACGGCAGCCACAGAGCTGAGGGGCAGGCGGCTAGTGGGAGTGCTGAACTGAAGTGCAATGGTAATGTATCTGACACATCTTTCTGAATCTGTCATGACCCTTTGTCAAAAATAGTTAACAACACTTCTGATATCTCATTTGCTAATATATAGACCTGTATTGTATCTGGAAATTAAGTTTTGTTTTGATCATGAGGGACAGCTATTTACTGAGGACAGTTATACAGTCTGCATAAAGGAGCAGCAACTGGAAGCTAATACTGATACATTATTAAGCATCTCAATTCAAATTCATAGTAATCTGTTTGTTCCACTCTGATGTTGGTTGTTCTAATCTGTATTTATGTGTATATGTGTGTGTGGGGGACATTGTGTGTGTGTGCATATGTATATACAGATGTATGTGTGGGTCATTGTTTTTTTATATATAATTGAATGGGTCATTGTGTGTGTGGGTCATTGTGTGTTTGTGCACATTTGTGGGTGTGTGGGTCATTGTGTGTGTGTGTATCATTGTGTGTGTATATGTGTGTGTGTGGGACATTTTGTGTGTGTGTGGGCATTGTTTTTGTATATATGTGAGTGGGTCATTGTGCATGTGTGTGTGGGGGGGTCATTGTGTGTTTGTGCACATTTGTGTGGGTCATTGTTGTGTGTATATGTGTGTGTGAGTGTATATGTGTGTGTTGGTCATTGTGTGTGTATATGTGTGTCTGAATCAATGTGTGTGTGAGTCATTGTGTGTGTATATGTGTGTGTTGGTTATTGTATGTGTGTGTGCGCATATGTGTGTGTGGGTTATTGTATGTATGTGTGTATGTATATGTGTGTGTTAGTCATTGTGTGTGTATATGTGTGGGTGGGTCATTGTGTGTGTATATATGTGTGTGGGGGTTATTGTGTGTGTGGGTCATTGTGTGTGTGGGTCATTGTGTGTTTGTGTGCATATGTGTGTGGGGGTCATTGTGTGTGTATATGTGTGTATGGGTCATTGTGTGTTTGGGTCATTGTGTGTGTGCATATGTGTGTGTGGGTCATTGTGTGTGTTTATATGTGTGTGTGGGTCACTGTGTGTGCATGTCATTCTGTGTGTGTGGGTCATTGTGTGTGTGTGTTTTCATATGTGTGTGGGTTTTATTGTGTGTGTGGGTCATTTTGTGTGTGTGCATATGTGTGTGTGGGTCATTGTATGTGTATATGTGTGTATGGGTCATTGTGTGTGTGGGTCACTGTTTGTGTGCATCATTGTGTGGGTAATTGTGTGTGTGGGTCATTGTGTGTGTGTGCATATATGTTGGTGGGTCACTGTGTGTGGGTCATTGTGTGTGTGTTTGCATATGTGTGTGTGGTCATTGTGTGTGTGTGGGGGTCATTTTGTGTGTGTGTGCATATGTGTGTGTGGGTGTATGTGTGGAGGTCATTATGTGTTAGTATATGTTTGTGTGTGTGTGTCATGATTGACAAAAATGTTTTTTACTGTGTTAAATTTGGGGGGTGGGGGGTGGAAATTATATGTATCAAATTAAATTATTTTTTTGGGGGGAGGGGCTTTTTACAATCTTGCACCTGGGCCCTGTGGTTTCTAGTTACGCCTCTGATCATCACGCCCTACGTAAGGATGTTTTACCTCCATACTTATGAGTTTTCACCTATTACGACTTAGATGTCACATAGTGTGGATGTTCTCCACTTATGGTTGTGCTATTTTCTAGGTCTGTTACTGTGTTAGGATTCTCATACTTCATGATTGCATACATTTTTTGCACCATGATCTAAAGCTCTCCGCTCCGATGAGATATTATAAAATGATCCTCCAGCATTGCAAGATCTCTCACAAGATTCTAGAAAGGCAGACTTTTTCTATGCTTCTCCAAGGGCCATTCCATGCATTTTTGTATGTGAAGGAGAGACACGCCCACTGCAATACAGCAATGCATGACATGATAGTTCTGCTGCATGTACACTTTGTGCTTTGTATTTTATACTACTTTACACTTCAGATTTTGTCCTTTAAGCTTTATTACATTTAGGGCCAGATTACAAGTGGAACTCTAATTAACGCTCCCACTCAAGCATTAACCGCGCTAGAAGTAAGCTTTTTGCGCTCGACAGGTAGAGCTTGTATTATGAGTTGAAAGTAAACTGTTTTCGCGTGCGCTAACCTGATGAGCGCAAAAAGCAAATCATAGAAAATATTCCCCATAGAAGTCAACATCCAACTTGCGCACAAATCCGATTGCATATATAAAATATATCTTTGAGCCATTATAACTTTTGTCTGCAATAGTTATTTTTGAATAATTTTTATTAGATGTGTTATTATGAGTGTAACTGTACTCTTTAATGTATTTTTATGTGTTTTGTGACACCTTTTTGTTCTGCGAAACAGTTAACCAGAGCTCTGAGGATGCAGTAATCATTCTATTGTAAATCGTGATTGTTATTTTACAAATTCTGATTATGCTTTGAAAGTTTCTGTGTAACTTTAACAAATTAGGATCATACTTTGTATATGTCTGTGTATCTTTTAGAAATTGCATTGCACTTTATGACTGTTCTATGTGAAATGAGCTTGACAGTTTCAGAAAGTGGGAGGGACAGGGGAGTTCCCAGAGTGTGTCAGAATCTATCTCACAACTCTTATGGTATTCTGTAAGTATTTTATACCTGCAGATCTCTCAGATTTATAAATGAACTTATTTAAAGGGACATTAAACCCCAAAAAATGATTTCATGATTCAGATAGAGAATACAGGTTTAAACAACTTTATAATTTACTTCTATTATCTAATTTGCTTAAGTCTCTTGATATTCTTTCCTGAAAAGTATATCTAGATAGGCTCAGTAGCTGCTGATTGGTGATTGCACATAGATGCCTCATGTGATTGGCTGACCCATGTGCATTGCTATTTCTAAACAAAGGATATCTAAAGAAAGAAGCAAATTAGATACTAGAAGTAAATTGGAATGTTGTTTAAAATTGCATTCTCTGTCTGAATCATGAAAGGAAAATTTTGGGTTTAATGTCCCTTTAATTGTCAGAATAGTCATTTGTACCAAACTAAAAGCAATTTAAATTGTAGTAAAAAATTGGTATATTTTGTATTTGCTGTAAACTAAGTCTTTAATCCTGATTCTATGAAACTCTCTGAGCTTGTGGAATTCTATAAAAAAAGTAATCAGTATTAGGAAGTCCCTGTCCTAATTCAGTAGCGGCTAGATTTAGAGTTTTGTCGGTAAAGACACGCATAGCTAACGCTGCTTTTTTTTTCAGCACACCCTTAAGACAACGCTGGAGATGTCTGAATGGCTGCGTTAGCCTCAGAAAAGTGAGCGTTGAGCATAATTTAACGCCACTTCAACCCTCAATACCAGCGTTGCTTACGGTAGCGGTAAGCTGGAAAAACGTGCTTGTGCACGATATCCCCATAGGAAACAATGGGGCTGAGCTGGCTGAAAAAAAAACTAACACCTGCAAAAAAGCAGCATTCAGCTCCTAATGCAGCCCCATTGTTTCCTATGGGGAAACACTTTCTAAGTCTACACCTAATACCCTAACATAAACCCTGAGTCTAAACACCCCTAATCTTACAATTATTAACCCCTAATCTGCCACCCCCAACATCGCCGACCCCTGCATTATATTATTAACCCCTAATCTTCCGCTCCGGACACCGCCGCCACCTACATTCTAGCTATGAACCCCTAATTTGCTGCCCCCAACATCGCCGACACCTATATTATATTTATTAACCCCTAATGTGCCCCCCCAAAGTCGCCGCCACCTAACTACACTTATTAACCCCTAATCTGCCGACTGGACATCGCCGCCACTATAATAAATGTATTAACCCCTAAACCGCCGCACTCCTGCCTCGCAAACACTATAAAAAATTATTAACCCCTTATCTGCCCTCCATAACATCGCTGCCACCTACCTACAATTATTAACGCCTAATCTCCCGCCCCCAACGTAGCCGCTACTATAATCAAGTTATTAACCCCTAAACCTAAGTCTAACCCTAACCCTAACACCCCCTAAGTTAAATATAATTTGAATAAAATGAAATAATATTCCTATAATTAAATAAATTTATCCTATTTAAAACTAAATACTTACCTATAAAATAAACCCTAATATAGCTACAATATAATTATAGTTACATTGTAGCTATTTTAGGATTAATATTTATTTTACAGGCAACTTTGTATTTATTTTAACTAGGTACAATAGCTATTAAATAGTTATTAACTATTTAATAGCTACCTAGTTAAAATAATTACAAAATTACCTGTAAAATAAATCCTAACCTAAGTTACAATTAAACCTAACACTACACTAGCATTAAATTAAATAATAAATTAACTACAATTACCTACAATTACATTTAATTACATAAACTAAACTATAGTACAAAAACAAACAAACACTAAATTACAGAAAATAAAAAAAGAATTACAAGAAGTTTAAACTAATTACACCTAATCTAAGCCCCCTAATAAAATAATAAAGCCCCCCAAAATAAAAAAATGCCCTACCCTATTCTAAATTACAAAGTAATCAGCTCTTTTACCAGCCCTTAAAAGGGCTTTTTGCGGGGCATTGTCCCAAAGTAATCAGCTCTTTTACCTGTAAAAAAAAATACAACCCCCCCAACATTAAAACCCACCACCACATACCCCTACTCTAACCCACCCAATCCCCCCTTAAAAAAACCTAACACTAACCCCCTGAAGATCTCCCTACCTTGAGCTGTCTTCATCCAGCCGAGCCGAATTCTTCATCCAATCCGGGCAATGTGGTCCTCCATCCGGGCGAAGTCTTGATCCAAGCGGCAAAGAAGAGGTCCTCCATCTGGGCGATGTCTTGATCCAAGCGGCAAAGAAGAGGTCCTCCATCTGGGCGATGTCTTCCTCCAAGCGGCATCTTCTATCTTCTTTTTTCTGGCTCCATCTTCAGACCCCAGACGCGGAACATCCACCTTCCCCGACGGACTAACGACGAATGACGGTTCCTTTAAATGACATCATCCAAGATGACGTCCCTCGAATTCCGATTGGCTGATAGGATTCTATCAGCCAATCGGAATTAAGGTAGGGAAAATCTGATTGGCTGATTCAATCAGCCAATCAGATTGAAGTTCAATCCGATTGGCTGATCTAATCAGATTGAGCTTGCATTCTATTGGCTGTTCCGATCAGCCAATAGAATGCGATCTCAATCCGATTGGCTGATTGGATCAGCCAATCGGATTGAACTTGAATCTGATTGGCTGATTGAATCAGCCAATCAGATTTTTCAGATTTTTCCTACCTTAATTCCTATTGGCTGATAGAATCCTATCAGCCAATCAGAATTCGAGGGACGCCATCTTGGATAACGTCATTTAAAGGAAACGTCATTCGTCGTTAGTCCGTCGGGGAAGGTGGATGTCCCGCGTCGGCAGTCTGAAGATGGAGCTAGAAGATAGAAGATGCCGCTTGGAGGAAGATATCGCCCGGATGGAGGACCTCTTCTTTGCTGCTTGGATCAAGACATCGCCCGGATGGAGGACCTCTTCTTTGCCGCTTGGATCAAGACTTTGCCTGGATGGAGGACCACATTGCCTGGATTGGATGAAGAATTCGGCTTGACTGGGTGAAGACGGCTCAAGGTAGGGAGATCTTCAGGGGGTTAGTGTTAGGTTTTTTTAAGGGGGGATTGGGTGGGTTAGAGTAGGGGTATGTGGGTGGTGGGTTTTAATGTTGGGGGGGTTGTATTTTTTTTTACAGGTAAAAGAACTGATTACTTTGGGGCAATGCCCCGCAAAAAGCCCTTTTAAGGGCTGGTAAAAGAGCTGATTACTTTGTAATTTATTTTATTAGGGGGCTTAGATTAGGTGTAATTAGTTTAAACTTCTTGTAATTCTTTTCTATTTTCTGTAATTTAGTGTTTTGTTTTGTTTTTGTACTATAGTTTAGTTTATTTAATTAAATGTAATTGTAGGTAATTGAAGTTAATTTATTTAATTAATTTAATGCTAGTGCAGTGTTAGGTTTAATTGTAACTTAGGTTAGGATTTATTTTACAGGTAATTTTGTAATTATTTTAACTAGGTAGCTATTAAATAGTTAATAACTATTTAATAGCTATTGTTCCTAGTTAAAATAAATACAAAGTTGCCTGTAAAATAAATATAAATCCTAAAATAGCTACAATGTAACTATTAGTTATATTGTAGCTATATTAGGGTTTATTTTATAGGTAAGTATTTAGTTTTAAATAGGAATAATTTATTTAATTATAAGAATATTATTTTGTTTTATTTAAATTATATTTAACTTAGGGGGTGTTAGGGTTATAGTAGCGGCGACGTTGGGGCGGGAGATTAGGGGTTAATAAATGTAGGTAGGTGGCGGCGATGTTAGGAAGGGCAGATTAGGGGTTAATAAAATTTATTAGAGTGTTTGCGAGGCGGGAGTGCAGCGGTTTAGGGGTTAATATATTTATTATAGTGGCGGCGATGTCCGGTCGGCAGATTAGGGGTTAATAATTGTAGTTAGGTGGCGGCGACGTTGGGGGGGGCAGATTAGTGGTTAATAAATATAATATAGGTGTTGGCGATGTTTGGGGCAGCAGATTAGGAGTTCATAGGTATAACGTAGGTTGCGGCGATGTCCGGTCCACAGATTAGGGGTTAAATAATTTTATTATAGGGTTTGCGATGTGGGGGGCCTCGGTTTAGGGGTACATAGGTAGTTTATGGGTGTTAGTGTACTTTTTAGCACTGTAGTTAAGAGCTTTATATTCCGCGTTAGCCCATAAAGCTCTTAACTACAGACTTTTTTTGGCGGTAGGAATCTTGTCGGTAGAGGGTCTTCCGCTCACTTCTTCCAAGACTCATAATACCGGCGTTAGGCAAATCCCATAGAAAAGATAGGATACTCAATTGACGTAAGGGGATCTGCGGTAGCGAAAAGTCGCGGAATAAAAGTGAGCGGTAGACCTTTACCTACATGACTCTAAATACCAGCCGGCGGAAAAAAGCAGCGTTAGGACCCCTTAACGCTGCTTTTGACGGCTAACGCCAAACTCTAAGTCTAGGTGTTTGTGTTTACCTTGAGAACAGTGTATCTTACAAAGAGGTGTTCCCTAGTTTTCACTGTGTGAGGCTGTGTTCTGCTGAGCTCCCACTAGGGACTCAGTATAGATTCTGGCCCAGGAGAAGGTGCAGGAAGTTGGGGTGGTGAAGTACAGAAAGACTGGGGTTTCAGTTTGGCCTCTGAAGAAAAGACCTATGAAAATAAATACAGTATTTGTCTTGGATTGAGCAAATAAATAAAATAAAAAACACAGCATGATATGTCAGCTACTGAGTTGCTAAAAGTTAAAGGGACATGAAAAGGTTATTTGCTGCTCGTGAACTTACCTAGATAACCCTTTTAGCAAAGGATAATGAGAAGGAAGAAAGTTGTTTAAAATTGTATGCTCTGTCTAAATCATAAATACCTAATTATGACTTTACTGTCCCTTTAATGAGCATGTGCAAAGTGAGCAAATAGCAAAAACTAATTTACAGCATTTAAGGTTCTGTAAAAGGGATTTCTCTGCTACAGACAGTTATCAGAAAAGGAATTTGAAGCTTGAAAAAAGAACAAAGACTGTAAGTGAGGCTGGACAATAAGATGAATCCTGCTCTAGTGAATCTAAGCAACACAACAAACTGTGCAGCCTTGTGCAGGTGCTGCAATAAGAGAGTGTTCGGGTAATCATGTAGCGCTGAGTGTGCTGATTCCTCACCCAGGGGAGAGAAGTCTGCAGTAAAGCAATGTAATACAGACATGGATTTTGCTTGTGCACAGGCCACATATATGGATTATGAAGAGGTAATGGGTGAACACAATGCTGTAAACAATTCTCAATATGTAATGCAGCCTGCAAGCAATACTAACTACACAGTGCAGCTTATAGCAAACACAGTATTGCAGCATAAAACAGAAGCTACAAACTTGCAACAGTCAGCAGTGGAGACTCTCACACAACTGTATGGATCAGTTGTTGGATTTGAAGAGCCTAAAATGACAGCATTGCCAAAGGACTGAAGCTGGTGACAACAAATCTGTAATTACAAGATTGTATGGAGCTGCAGCAGACCCCAGTAAGTCTTTTGCTATTGTTGTATCATCTGCACCTCCTGTTTATAAAGTATCCCAAGTGTCTGCACCAAGTCTTAAAAATGCAGCTGCTGTTTCCTTTTCAACTTTCAAACATGAAGCTTGGAGATGCCCAATGTCTTTTTTTTTTTAAAATTTACTTGGGAAAATCCTTTAAAGAGGAGGAATGTTGTCAGATTAACCTATTGTGGCAATCATGAAGAGGACAGAGGTCTGGAATATGAGGGACAGTTGCATATTAAGGAATCACTGGGATGTCATTCAGTTGCTGTTTATGTTCTGTGAAATGCTCCATATTCGGAGACTTTCTGGCAGCAATATAAAATTGTAAAGTCACACCTGAGTGGAAGAACTTTCAGGCAAGTCCGATAATAAGGCTGGAGTCTTTGATCATTGTATTTGATCATGAATCTATTGCAGTAGAGGACATCATTTTCTGGCCAAAACCGCCAATGGGAAGTCTTTAGTGGACCTAAGAAGATCTATAATGGTGATTATTGGAATTGAGGTTATTTGTCAAGACTTTTTCACCTGATAATGTAAGAATCCATCTGCCAAACTTCTTTTACATTGTTAATGTTAGAGCTAGATGCTACTATCGGGGGCCGCTTTAAGCTTGGTTCCAGAGGACATTTCTCTTCAGCCTATGAAAAAATCAGATGCAGCAACTATAAGGAATTTGGTCATCGGAGAAGTGAAGGCAGCAACATCATTGTTTGCGGTTTGTGCTATAAGCCTGGTCATTCCTATATTAAGTGTCCAGAGGCTCAACATAATCAGATCCATGAAGAGGAAAATGTAATTAGTGATGAAGGCCACATATTGGAGCATCATGAGTGTGGCAAGAGATTGGAGCAGGTGGATGTTCCACTCTCTTTCTATGGCACACTAATGTCACATTGTGATTTAAGACAAAGAACAGAAGATGTGAGGTCTTCAGATCCTATTGTCCTAAAACAGCATGAAGATGATAATAGCAAGTTCAGCAAAAGTAAAGTGTAGCTCTTAAGCTGCAAGGAGGTCCTGAAGGCAAGATTGGAGATTTGAATCCTGGAAGTGGTAGTTTGGCACATAAAAAGAGCCCCCAGCTCCTTGACAAATAATGGGGTAACCAAGTAGAAGAGGCAGAGGCAACTTCTGTTAGTTTTGGGACTAGTACTTTGGAACCATTGTCTTTGTTGGAATTGGATAATTTTTAAGAACCTCTTTTGGTTACACCAGTGTCTTCACAGGAGCATTCCGGTGGGGTGAATTCCCTATCTACTGGAAATCAAGAGATGGACTGGGATATAGGATCTGGAGCTGTTCATACACAGTGGCATGAACACAGGCAAGCCAACCCCCTTCTGGTGTGGAGATTGTACCTCCTTCAAATAAGAGGCGCTCATCTGTTATAAGGGGTAAGAAATCTAAAGCAAAGAAAAAATCTAGATGACAATTATGTACTTGAAATTTGCAAACTCACAACCACTTCCAGTGTTAGGACTGGCAACAATTAAAGGGACACTAAACCCCATTTTTTTTCTTTCATGATTCAGATGGAGCAGCAATTTTAAGCAACTTTCTAATTTACTCCTATTATCAAATTTTCTTCGGTCTCCTGCTATCTTTATTTAAAAATCAGGAATGTAAAGCTTAGGAGCCAGCCCATTTTAGGTTCAGCACCCTGGATAGTGCTTGCTTTATTGGTGGCTACATTTAGCAAACCAATAAGCAAGCATAACCCAGGTTCTGAACCAAAAATGGGCTGGCTCCTAAGCTTTACATACCTGCTATTTAAATAAAGATAGCAAGAGAACGACTAAAAAAAATAATAGGAGTACATTAGAAAGTTGCTAAAAATTGCTGCTGTATCTGAATTAAAAAAAAATTAGTTTAGTATCCCTTTAATGCAAATAGTATTAAGTATGAATGGGCTCATAAAGAAGCTTTTCTATATTTTAGAGACTTGCCCAGGGATATACTTTTCCTGCAAGGGACTAGATTGACTAATATTAAGGACGTTCTTGCTTGTAATAAACACTGGCTATGGGGGTCCATTATTTTAGTCCTTTTATACTGACAAATGTGTGTGTGTGGGGGGTGTCGGTATTGTTTAAAAGTTATAATGTATCTTGTTATCTGGATATAATGCCAGGAAGATGTTTACTTTTAGATATATGCAAAGCAATAATGAGTACCGCCTGTTTAATATATATGGTCAGCAAACAAATTGTGAAAGGGAACTTTTTACAAATGTTCAACCTTTTTTGCATACTTCAAAAATTGTTATATTTGTAGCAGGTGATTTTAACTGTACCACTCTTATCCAGGATAGGAAGAAATGTGATAAGCTTCAATATGATTCTAATTTACTTAATTGTATGTGTAAATAGGCAGGGCTAAAAGATGCGTATGCCACACAGTATCCTTGGTCAGCGCATGTATGTGCATACCACTGTTTGATTTTGTGATGTGTTGTCTCCTTGGATCCTGTTGTATTTTCTGATCACGCTATAGTGGGTGTTACTCTTAATCTTAAAGAGTCTATAATTCAAGGCAGTGGCTGTTGGAAATTGAATTCTATATTACTGGAGAATGAAATGATATGGGTAAAAAGTATTTCTTTGATAGCAGATCAATAAACCACTGTATGTTTGTATAATGGCTGGGTAGACTGATGGGAACCAGTTTGTACCTTTTTTTTTTTCTTCTTCTTCAAAAGAATACCCAGAAGTTTATATTCATTATTTGTCATGTAGGAATACATTACAGAAACCTTTCCAGTCAGATGTGCAAGAAAATAAATAACTGCTGGCAAACTTTCTTAAGTCAAAACTGAACTGAGGGAATTAGGAGATTGTTTAAGTTATTTAAAGTATGAACAGAATTGCTGTCCTGTAGGTAATTTTAATCCTAACCCATTTGAGTTCTGTAAAGAAAGGAGGGGAAAAATAATTTGAGTTACATGATAATGGGGAGGTGTTTAAATATACAACTAGAATACTTAAAGGGACATTAAACACTAAAATACTAGATAGAATGATGCATTCAAAGAAAATATTAATCTGTCAATAACATATGGATGTATTTTTTAAAGTTTCATTAGTTTAAATACTGTCAAAATAAGTGTAACGTTTTAGTCTCTCTCTCTCTCTCTCTTTCTCTCTATCTTTCTCTCTCTCTCTCGTTCTCTCTCTTTCTCAAGATAATTAGTCCCCAACAATATTGTGGTATTTCTGGTAGGAATAGTGCAGAAAATGGGAGATTTTACAGGATATGTTTTAAATCTTGACCAAGAAAAAGCATTTGATAAAGTTAAAGGGCCACTGTGAGTAAATATTTTCTATGCCTGCTACTAACTAACTACCCCAAATACGCTTTTTATCAATAGCATTTCATTAACATATCTCTACCGTATATCAGAAATCTTGTCTGCAAATTTAATTGTTTTCTAAACCCACTCCGTAGGTATCCTTTGCTCTGTACCAATCCGTTTACAATACCTAGGTTTCAAAATGGCGCTTTAAACACAAAGTTATTGGTTTAAGTATTTTGAACATGCAGTGCTGAAAATAGTGGGCAGGATAACGTTTTAATTAATGTTTATTAACTTTAATATGTTAGTTGTTTAGCTTAAAAATTATAACAGAAAGTAATCCTTTAACCATAATTACCTTTACTCTGCTTTAAGGAAATATGGTATCAATTTGAAAAGTATTTCTTGGTATTCCAAAGCTACAGGTGTGGCACTGGTAAATGGATGTTTTGGGAAACCTTTTTAAGATTAATCCAGGTGTACTTTAGGTAAAATTAATCCAGGTGTACTTTAGGTAAAATTAATCCAGGTGTACTTTAGGTAAAATTAATCCAGGTGTACTTTAGGTAAGATTAATCCAGGTGTACTTTAGGTAAAATTAATCCAGGTGTACTTTAGGTAAAATTAATCCAGGTGTACTTTAGGTAAGATTAATCCAGGTGTACTTTAGGTAAAATTAATCCAGGTGTACTTTAGGTAAGATTAATCCAGGTGTACTTTAGGTAAAATTAATCCAGGTGTACTTTAGGTAAAATTAATCCAGGTGTACTTTAGGTAAAATTAATCCAGGTGTACTTTAGGTAAGATTAATCCAGGTGTACTTTAGGTAAGATTAATCCAGGTGTACTTTAGGTAAGATTAATCCAGGTGTACTTTAGGGGTGTCTTTTGATTCCATTATTATATATATTTTTTTTAATTGACCCTTTTTTGTGTTGCATTCAAGATGACCATAATATAGCACAAGTGGAGGTTAATGGGGCAAACTGCTTGGGTAAAGTATATTGCTTATGCGTATGATGTTGCTGTATTTGTTTCGTGTGAATCTGAATGTAAATGTATTTTTGAGCATTTTGCAATTTTTTTTTCTAGAGCATCAAAATCAATTTTAAACATAAATAAAAGTAAAATGCTTTGGGAATAGGTTGTTTAGAATCCAAATTCCCTCCACTTCCTGATGTTAATGAAGAAAAAGACAGCATAAAGGGAAACTGAAGCCAATTTTTTTTCTTTCGTGATTCAGATAGAGCATGCAATTTTAAGCAACTTTCTAATTTACTCCTATTATTAATTTTTTCTTCGCTCTCTTGCTATCTTTATTTGAAAAAGAAGGCATCTAAGCTAAGGAGCCAGCCATTTTTTGGTTGAGAATCCTGGACAGCACTTGTTTATTGGTGGGTGAATTTATCTACCAATCAGCACGACTAACCCAGGTTGTTCACCAAAAATGGGCCGGCATCTAAACTTACATTCTTGCTTTTCAAATAAAGATACAAAGAGAATGAAGAAAATTTGATAATAGGAGTAAATTAGAAAGTTGCTTAAAATTGCATGCTCTATCTGAATCACTAAAGAAACAATTTGGGTTCAGTGTCCCTTTAAATATTCTTCGTATTACCTTTTTAAAGGTACAGGTTAAGCCCAAGTTAACTGGGAGAATACTGTGCTGGGAAATTTAATAGATGGAAGCCATGGAAAATGTCTTTCTCAAAAAGGATGCAAATTATTAAAGGGATATGAAACCCAAAATCTAGAACACTAGAGGGCAGCACTATTTCCTGTCATGCAGTGCTCCAGATGCCACCTAAGTATCTCTTCAACACAGAATATCATGAGAACTAAGCAAATTTAATAATAAGTAAACTGGAACCTTTTTTTAAAATGGTTTGCTCCGTCTGAATCACAAAAGAAAATGTTTGGGTTTCGTATCCATTTAAGACCTTTTTGCTTCCAATTTTTATTTAAGTTTTTTTTTATTCCTGAAATTATGGTTGGAAAACTCTATAATCCACTTTTTCAGCTTCTCTGGGTAAATCGTCCCAATATTCTTAAAATGAATGTAACTTCCAGTAGAAAATGAGAGTTAGGTATGGTAAAGCCAGAGCTGTTTTTGTCCCTTATATTTTTGTCATTTAATTTTATGCGTCTTTTGAAAAGGTCTGGCCATATTTGGGCGTTTCCTTTTGGCAAATGAGTGTGAGTGAGTTTCCTCTTGGCAAAATTAGCATGATTGGACTAAGACATTTGCGTAGGAAAAAAGTTATTTGTTGCACCTGGAAAGGATTTTTAAAATATATTTTTGAACTTGAGGGGTGTACACCCCAAAAATTTTGAGGCTTTATGTAATTTGAATAATCCTAGAACACACCTTAAAGTTAGATATAAAAGTTGTCCTAGACCTAACTGTGCTACAATTTTGGAGTCAATGGAGCATTTCTTAGTAGATTGTGCTCTTGCTAAGAGTATGGTTGGACTGGGTGGACGAGTTTATAGTGGAGAACCTTATCCGCCGCGGCACTTGATAAATGGAGCCCACAATGTTCACAAGGTAAAAACTGTCTTTAGAGAATTCCATCAGGTGCTTCATTGTACTGTCGAGATTTTAGACTCTGACAAGCCCTCAGACCTTTAGATAACTATGTGAGTACATTGTACTAATTTTCCCTCTTTAGGGTCTGATATAATTGTTGAGAAGTTGTGCGTCCTCATAACTGTGACATTTCACTCTTTGTGGCTCAGATATGAGTTGGATAAGAATTTGTTAGTGTGACATTTTAATCTTTAGTGTCTGATGTAACTAAGAGAAGACCTTAATCCTTATTATTGTAACGTAGTTGTGACTGTTTGATGCCGTTCTTTGTTATTCACCTTTTTATAAATTACATTTGTTGTAACCAATACTTAGCAGAAAGTACTCTCCAGTATTCACAATACCCAAGACAGCACACACCTTCATTACCAATACAGTACTCTCCCACATTTTCCATACAGTCAATGATCTACCTTTTCCCATATTCAGCTAGGAATGTGCTATAACAAGTCCCTAATTCTACAAATAATACTCTCCACAAGCCATATACTCAGCAGACAATACTCTCCCAAATGTCCCATGCTCAGCTGAAAATACTCTCCCACATGACCAATACTCTCCCACCTACCCCATTCTCAGCAGACAATATCCCATACCTACCAAACAGTAGCCTCCTGCATGCCCCATGTTCAGCGTTCAATACTCTGTATAAGTAGTCTCTCACACATAGCAGACAAAACTCTCTTACAAGCCCCATACCAAGCATGCAGTGCTCTCCAACCTGCCCCATACTAAGCAGATAGTAACCTTCAACCTGCCCCATACTCAGCAGATAGTACTCTTCCACCTGCCCCATACTCTGCAGATAGTACTCTTCCACCTGCCCCATACTCTGCAGATAGTACTCTTCTACCTGCCCCATACTCTGCAGATAGTACTCTTCCACCTGCCCCATACTCTGCAGATAGTACTCTTCCACCTGCCCCATACTCTGCAGATAGTACTCTTCCACCTGCCCCATACTCTGCAGATAGTACTCTTCCACCTGCCCCATACTCTGCAGGTAGTGCTCTTCCACCTGCGCCATACTCTGCAGGTAGTGCTCTTCCACCTGCGCCATACTCTGCAGGTAGTGCTCTTCCACCTGCGCCATACTCCGCACATAATACTTTCCTATGTGTCCCTTTCTCAGAAGTCTGTACTCTCCCACATGTCTCATACTCGGCACGCAGTTCACCACCCAAACTCAGCAGACCCTATTTTTTTCCAACTAGGATCCATGAAGCAGATGAGTTCCTAATTACTAACTGCGCAGCTGCTTTGCTACATAAGCCATTTTTGGAAACAGAGTGCATGTAAGTGTGCACAGCATGATGGGAAAAAGGCATGAGCTTCATTGTGGTGGGCAAAGATTTTTTTTTTTGTGTTGCGTTCCCCTCTGAACCTCTATGATCCCTATTTACGTATGGAGAACACTGCAGGATTGTAAATTAAACAGTAAAATCAAAACCAAACTTTCATGATTCAGATAGCAATTTCCAGTTTACTTCTGTTATCACATTTATTGTGTAATTTGTTGAAAACCATAACTAAGTAGGCACATGCACTGCTGGGAGCTAGCTCATGGTTACTGGCTACACACACACATATATATACCTCTTGTCATAGGTACATAGGTATGCTGTTCAACAAAGGACAAAAAATCACAAAGTAAGTTTGATAATAGAAGTAAATTGCAAAGTTTTTTTTGACTGTAAAATCAATTTGACACAATAACACAGTAATGTCACATAATCACACTATAAAACTAGCCTACAACAATCTCACACAGTCACACTACGCAACAGCACACTGCTATATCATAGTCACACTACGCAACCAGCACACCCCTATATCCTAAAGTCACACTACACAACCACACACTGCTATATCATAGTCACACTACGCAACAGCACACTGCTATATCATAGTCACACTACGCAACCAGCACACCCCTATATCCTAAAGTCACACTACACAACCACACACTGCTATATCATAGTCACACTACACAACCACACACTACTATATCATAGTCACACTACACAACCACACACTACTATATCATAATCACACTACACAACCACACACTACTATATCATAGTCACACTACACAACCAGCACACCACTATATCCTAAAGTCACACTACACAACCACACACTGCTGTATCATAGTCACACTACACAACCACACACTGCTATATCATAGTCACACTACACAACCACACACTACTATATCATAGTCACACTACACAACCAGCACACCACTATATCCTAAAGTCACACTACACAACCACACACTGCTGTATCATAGTCACACTACACAACCACACACTGCTATATCATAGTCACACTACACAACCACACACTCCTCTATCATAGTCACACTACACAACCAGCACACCGCTATATCCTAAAGTCACACTACACAACCACACACTGCTATATCATAGTCACACTACACAACAAGCGCAGTGCTATATCCTAAAGTCACACTACACACCCACACACTACTATATCATAGTCACACTACACAACCAGCGCAGTGCTATATCACAAAGTCACACTACACAACCAGCACACTACTATATCACACAGTCGCACTACACAACCAGCACACTACTATATAACACAGTCGCACTACACAACCAGCACACTGCTATATCACACAGTCACACTACACAACAAGCACACTACTATATCAGTCACACTACACAACCAGCACACTGCTATATCACACAGTCACACTACACAACCAGCACACTACTATATTCTACAGTCACACTACACCACCAGCACAACACTATATCCTACAGTCACACTTAACAACCACACACTACTATATCACACAGACACACTATACAACCAGCAAACTGCTATATCACACAGTCACACTATACCTGCGGTCGCCAACCAGTAGTCCGTGGACCACTGGTGGTCCACGAGAAGATGTTGGTGGTCCCTGACACCATCAAGCAGGCATTAATCTTCTCTGATGGTGTCACCCTCGTCGCGCCGCAACTCCCTACTGGACATCAGTGAAAACCGGAGGAGGAATTAAATTACAATCTCCCTAAGCACGTTGCGTAGTACCGCGCAACTTGCGTAGCTAGTTTGTATATTTAATTCTTCCTGCCCGGTGCGCTGTTCAGAGAGGTTGATATAGTCTTGGCTTGAAATAGTGGAATTATATAAAAAAAAGAAAATCTTAAAAAAAAAAATCTTATATTTCACTTATTTTCTTCCCTTTACCCGTCTCTTTGTAGTAGTTTTCATAATTCCTTCAGATGGGCTTACATCACCGTTTGTCTTCCTCCCCTCCATTTTCTTTTTTTTTAAATTAAATATTAATTATTTTTCATTCTAATAATTTTCCAGCACACAAATCCATTCCACCTGAATTCCATTAATTGCCATCCAGCAGATCAGCCATATCCCACCAGTATTACAGTAATTGCCAGTAACATCAGTCGTGGTTAGCTCACATCCATATTGAGAGCTTTCTTATATAAATTTAATTTATGACACCAATGTCTGTCCATGATCATAAGTAGTTTTGAATAATTCCTAACTGGGGAGGTTACGTGAAAGTCTTGTGGTCATTTTAAACATAATTCTATTTTTTCCACTTTCTGCCTCTGTTTCCAGCTCAAAAGTTGGCACTCAGCCATCATCTGTCATTCAGAAGAATTCTCTCAGTTCTGTCATTCAGTTAGTTAATTCCACAAAAATTATTCTTAAAAATGTGTAAATATATACATAATGTAAACTAGTTATGTATAGTATATGTGTGTGTGTGTATGTATGTGTGTGTGTGTATATATATATATATATATATATACACACACACACACACACACACATTATAGAGGTTTGTACCTTTGTACCTTTTAAAATAAAAAAAAATAAAAAATCATGTTAGTGGTCCATGAGATTGAAAATTGTGAGTTTAGTGGTCCCTGAGGTCAGAAAGGTTGGCGACCCCTGCACTATACAACCAGCAAACTGCTATATCACACAGTTACACTACACAACCAGCAAACTGCTATATCATACAGTCACACTACACAACCAGCACACTGCTATATCATACAGTCACACTACACAACGAGCACACTGCTATATCCTACAGTCACACTACACAACCAGCACACTGCTATATCACACAGTCACACTACACAACAAGCACACTGCTATATCCTACAGTCACACTACACAACCAGCACACTGCTATATCACACAGTCACACTACACAACCAAACACCGCTATATCCTACAGTCACACTACACAACCAGCACACTGCTATATCATACAGTCACACTACACAACGAGCACACTGATATATCCTACAGTCACACTACACAACCAGCACACTGCTATATCACACAGTCACACTACACAACGAGCACACTGCTATATCCTACAGTCACACTACACAACCAGCACACTGCTATATCACACAGTCACACTACACAACCAAACACCGCTATATCCTAC
This sequence comes from Bombina bombina, assembly GCF_027579735.1. Classification (NCBI taxonomy): domain Eukaryota; kingdom Metazoa; phylum Chordata; class Amphibia; order Anura; family Bombinatoridae; genus Bombina; species Bombina bombina. The sequence continues at coordinate 483,511,103 of NC_069505.1, read as the reverse complement.
AGTCACACTACGCAACCAGCACACTGCTATATCACACAGTCACACTACACAATGAGCACACTGCTAAATCACACAGTCACATTACACAACCAGCACACTGCTATATCACACAGTCACACTACACAACCAAACACCGCTATATCCTACAGTCACACTACGCAACCAGCACACTGCTATATCACACAGTTGCGCTACACAGCCAGCACACTGTTATATCACATAGTCAAACTACAGAACCAGCACACTGCTATATCGTACAGTCACACTACACAACCAGCACAACACTATATCCTACAGTCACACTACACAACCAGCACAACACTATATCCTACAGTCCCACTACACAACCACACACTACTATATCCTACAGTCACACTATACAACCAGCACACTGCTATATCACACAGTCACACTACACAACCAGCACACAACTATATCCTACAGTCACACTACACAACCACACACCGCTATATCCTACAGTCACACTACGCAACCAGCACACTGCTATATCACACAGTTGCGCTACACAGCCAGCACACTGCTATATCATAAAGTCACACTATGCAACCAGCACACTACTATATCACATAGCCGCGCTACACAACCAGCACACTACTATATCACATTTTCACGCTACACAACAAGTAAACTTCTCATCACAGTCTATACAGCATTACCACACAGTTATTCTGCATACACATAAAAGAAAGTCATGTGAGACACCAAGCCATTGTCACAGAAAGGACTTTACTCTGGACCAGACCCACCGGCACCTCCCTCTCCACTGTGGTGTGCTTGTATATACGGGTGTTACACAGGTCTTTAATGTAAAAACCTGTGTTGGAGACCATTCAAGTGGATGTTCCTTCCTTGCAAGTCTCAGAGAGGCTCCTGATTTCATGGACTCAGAAAAGATCCAGGCCAGCTAGATGTAGTATGGGTACCAAGACCCCTCTCCGTCAGTGCAGGCTCATTCCGCTAAACTCCCTCTATATCCTCATTATAGGAAGGTTTTTGTTCAGTGGGTCTGAGTATCGTGTCGTTTGTGCATATGTCCTGTTTCCCCTGGATGTTCTGGTGAGCCCACCCCTCACCCCCGACCCAGGGATGCAAATTTCCCCTCTGAGCTATTGGGATAAGAGGTGTTCTGGTGGTGGGTTCCCAAAAGCTTGTGTGCTGGTCTCTCTCGGTTTAAGGCACTGCTTCACGGGTTCAATATTTCTCCTACACAACCCTGGAACCCGAGCAGAACAACAGCCCTCAATATCTCCAAACCAAAGGAGGGAGGGTTTGAAGGAGGGCAAGTAAAAGTGGATAACTCCTTTGTATTTGATGGAAGGGTAGAATGGAGGTGTCTGGAAAACTATCCATGAATCAGCACTGGGCAAGCATTGGGTATCGGCAAGCAGTTTTCTTGGTCCCATTTTGGTGGAACTGCAAAAGCTCTGGATCAGCACATAATGGGGCCCTTAGGTATGTAAATCCACCCCTCCCATATTTATTATCGAATATGCTTCATTATAGAGCAATGCTGGGGATTTCAACCCTCTTTATGCTGTGAAATGGCCATGTGACCCCAGCAAGGTGGAAATACGGTGGACATACTTAAGCATTATTGAAGACAGTGGAGGTTCTCTTCATCTGAATCTAACAAAAGAAGCTGTTTTCATCCCAGATGCTAACTAGAAAAGTATGTAGAGATACCCAGCAGAGCTCTATATTGAAACGCGATCATTTTGATGGACAAAGCCCTAACACTAAGAAACATAAAATATTCAAGGAATTGTCTTTCCCCTGTTACTTGCCCCCAAAGTCTTTCAGTGCCTCCAGTTGCCCTTAAACAGTGCTCTCAAGCATCCACTCTGTACTGCTAAAAGTGACCCTTCGATGGCCGAGGGCAGCCTCCGGATTATGCAGCTCTGAGGTGGACATGTGTCTCTTTGTCCTTGCCCTGCGGGGATAACTGTGGCTCTGGAACAGGGTGTAGTCCCCATCAAAGGAGAATCTGTGTTGATAAGTCCTCGGAGCTGGTTTGGGACCCAGTCGGCTTTGCCCATCACTGCCAATTAGACAGAGTGAGGTGGTGGAACCCATAGCACTGGTCTCTGTCTGGTCCCCATCCCCTGAGATGGAGGACAGGAGGGCTACAGTCTGAAGATCACTGGCTGTCTGAGTTCGTCTCTTGCCCAGCTCTGTCAGTGGGGCTGTAGGAGGTGATAGTGGTGGTGTCTCAAATTTCTCTGGGTCTTTGACCTCTACTGGAGGTTCTTTGGCAGTTGGGGGTAAAGGTTCATAGCTGTTTTCTCCCAACTTGGCACAGGAGTTGGCACATGCCATGGCTTGTTGTCCGTTGGTCTGGGAGTAGACATTGCTGACCCTGGCTTTTCCCCCTTCCTCCTGACCACTGTATACTTTGTACCGAATCATCAGGATTATAATAAACACCAGTACTGAAGCCACAATGATCCCACCTATGATGATGATCATGGTGCCACCAAGAAATTGAGTATGAAGTGGCTGACACTGCCCACTTTCCTCTTTTGTGTGGAACTGCACACAACCAACTACCCTTGTGGCGGTCAGTGAGGTCATCCCATCATCATACACGGCCAGAACACAAAGGTCGTACTCACGCCCAGGCGCCAGATCATTCACCAAGAAACTCCGGTTACTTGGGGGTATCATTCTGTAGAAGTATAATTTAAAAAACAACAATTTAATAAATAAAAAAGAGATGGGGGATTACAGAGAAAGTGTGAGATGCGATATGAGATTCCAATGTGAGATTTGAGACCACAAAGGGAGATAAGAGAGAGAGAGCAAGTGGTGAAGACAGAAGCAACAAGAGTTATTTGAAAGTGAGCAAGGACCGATGATAGGCAGTGCAAAATGATATGGCAGGCAAGAAAAAAAGAAGAGGTCAGAGAGAAACTAAGGAACGATATGAGAGAGAGCACAAAAAGTGAACAGAAACAGTAAATAGATAGATGAGATGGTGAAAGAATTAAACGGATAACGGGCAGATAGAATTCAGATTTAGCCATATTAAAATTACTGTTGTGCCTCATGTCTTCTTTGAAAACCTTCTATGTATTTCTTATATATATATAATCCTTTTGACTAATCATACATTATTTACTAAATACAAAAGCTCATGAATGTGCATATGTGGGTCTCTGGGCAAGGGAAATTATTCTCTTCCTTCGTTATGCCCTCTGTATGGTCCACCCCTTTCCCAACATACAGAAAACCCTATATAAGCAATAGAACTGTATATTACACCTCCTGATACCATAAAGACTTAATAAATAAAATATGTACATTGCACCTTCTCATACCCTCACCCCTTGGCAAGTGCCCCTCTTGCCCTGCCCAAAGAGCTGGCCTGGTTATTAGCTCTATAACAGATCGAGCTGTGCCACTAATTATACTCACCTGTATACAAGGGAGTCATCTAGAGAGCTGTTGTACTGTATCTGATACATCCTTATGCCAGGGATGTGACGCTCAGATGGCCACTGAATGAGTACTGAAGTGGACTTTAGTTTGTCCACAACTATCCTTCTGTCCTGCATATTCTTGGTGTCATTAAATCCTGATTTGGTGGAGGTTGTGATGTCAGAGGAGCCAGGGTCTGGTTCCTTCATGTGAGCTGTGTTGTTAACCAGAAGTGGAAGAGGAACAATGGATAAGTCTACTGGAGCAGTGGTCTCTCCGGCTGCATTAGAGGCAATGCAAGTAAAGGCCCCATTGTCTTTCAGTGTGGTGATGATAATATCCAAAGTTCCATTATCATGAGCCACCACACGTGTGCTGTTGTGGATCAGCTTCCCATCTGGACCAATCCAGTGGACTGATGGCTCTGGGTCTCCAACTGCTTTGCACTTTAGGTTGACAGATTGCCCCTCCATAACAAATGGCTTGCTGGCATAGTGCCTTGTTATTAGAGGTGGCTCACAGATGAACTCTTCCTCTTGGATTGACCAGAAGTACTTGTCAGTCAGTTGTTCTGGTGATGCACAAGTCTCCAAGTCATCTTCTCGTGTCAGACGTCGAAGCCACAAGAGTTCACAGTTGCAATGGAGAGGGTTACCCCCAAAACTAATGGCCAAGTTGGAAGAGCTGGAACCTCTAGTATTGGCCAAAACTTGTGACCTGAGAAAGAGGTTGTCTGGGGGTAGCTTGTGCAAACGGTTGGAAGTCATATCCAGCCTTACCAGTTTAAGTAGCATGGTAAAAGTGCCTTCTGCAATATAGTCAATCAAATTGTGGTCTAGGGTTAGTGTGTTGAGGTTTACCATCTGCCCAATGTCCTCCCAGGGCAACTCCTCCAAATTGTTGTATGAAAGGTCAAGATCCTCCACTGTGGACAAGAACTCATTAAAGGCTCCTGGCTGTACAGAACTTATTTGATTGTTGCCCAAAATAAGGTGGCGTAGGTTTCCCAGGCCATGAAAGTGTTCATGCCGTAGGGCAGATAAACGATTACTGTTCATATGAAGAGCACGTAAGGAGCGCAGGTCAGAGAATGCCAATGGGACAATCTGGCTGATGGTGTTTCTGGATAGTGTCAGGTGCACCAAATTTGTCATGTTGGCAAAGTCCTTTCGTCGAATGATGGTGATAAAGTTGTCAGTCAGTCTAAGCTCCACTGTCCTTCTGTCAATGGCTGGGGGCACAAAGAGGAGCCCTGTCTTGGCACACAGCATGGTGAGGGTTGGAGAATTTGTTTGGCAGATGCAGCGTCCAGGGCAGTATTGTGTAGACCCTACGTAGCCCAGGACTCCCATCACCAGCAGGCACAACAGCTTCTCCATGGCCTCTCGGCCAAGGCGGTCTGTAAGAAAAAGGATAGAGATATTTTAAGATGTGACTATTAAAGGCATATTGAGACCTACTATTTACATGCTATCAGGGTAATGATGACATTAGACATCTAACATCTGTTAACATCCTTTCTAAGGCCAAGTCAACATTAAAGGGACAGTCTACTCAAAATTAAACGTTCATGATTCAGATGGGGCATGCAATTTTAAATAATTTTCCAACTCACTTTTATCATCAAATTTGCTTTGTTCTCTTTGTATTTTTTGTTTAAATCATCTAAACCTAGGTAGGCTCATATACTAATTTATAAACCCTTGAAGGCTGCATCTTATCTCAGTGCATTTTGACAGGTTTTACACAGCTAGATTGTGCTAGTTCATGTGTGTCATATAGATAACATTGTGCTCACTCTCATGGAGTCAGCACTGATTGGCTAAAATGCAAGTCTGTTAAAATATCTGAAATAAGGGGGCAGTCTGCAGTGGCTTAGATACAAGGTAATCACAGAGGTAAAAAGAATATTAAAGTGAAGGTCCATTTTGATGAATTAGTGCCCGGTTTTTAATAAACCTATTAAAAACAAAATTGACATTTCACTGTTTTCTTCAAAAACGTACCTTTTTATCCTGATTGCCGCTCCAGCGATTCCCCCGGTCGTCGGGAGCCTCTGCAGACGTCAGAAATGACGAATCATGCTTCTTCCAATCACAGCTTCCTCCGGGGGAATCTTGGCCTGATGCAACGCTGTGATTGGAGGAAGCCGGATTCGTCATTTTGGACCTGCGAAGACGACTTGCGACGGGCGGAGGAAGTGCTGAAGTGGCTGCCAGGATTAAAAGGTAAGTTTTTGAAGAAAACAGTGAAATGTAAATTTTGATGAATTAAAGTGCCCTTGTTTTTAATAGGTTTATTAAAAACCGGGCACTAATTCATCAAAATGGACCTTCACTTTAATATAACCATGTTAGTTATGCAAAACTGTGGAATGAGTAATAAATGTATTATCTATCTTTTTAAAACAATACAAATTCCGGAAAAGACTGTCCCTTTAAAGTTTCATGATTCAGATTAGTGAGACTGGACTCTGTGAAGAAGGGTCGGGATTAGCGTAAATCCCCAGTGCTCTATAGATAGTTGTAGTGTGCTGTTTAGCAGCGCTAATCCTGCTGAATGATTTTCCTATCATGATTGTTGATGCAAAACTGATAATCCACCATGAGAACAAATTATTGGAGAGACAAGGTGAGAGATAGAACACTAGTTCACAGAAAAGTAGATAACCGTAATAACCCAAGTAGAACAAGTACAATTTTAAGATGTATTTTACAGCAATATGTAGCAGTGTTCTCCGCAGGACATCTTTAATAGGTGCACTACCTGGCTGATTTTACTTGCTTTACTTTAGTAAAAATTAAGCTAAAATTAGCCAATAACATTTTGTATTAATTATTGCTCAGATTATAATTACATACATCTAAATTTGATTATGCAATGAATTTGTACTTTGGATAGCAGAAAATGTTATGATATTAGAAAGTATTACATTGCCCCCACCTGACTAGCAAAATTTTCTGTGGAGGATACTGTGTTGCATAAAAATAATGAATGTATATTGCAATAATGCTATACTTTCAATAATAAAATATTGTATCTGTTGTTAAAACTTTGACTTTAACGTCCCTTTAAAGGGACACTCAAGTCAAAATTAAACTTTCATGATTCAGATAGAACATGCAATTTAACTTTCCAATTACCATTAACAAAAAGTGCACAGTCTTTTTATATTTACACTTTTTGAGTCACCAGTTCCTACTGAGCATGTGCAAGAATTCACAGAATAAGTGTATATGCATTTGTGATTGGCTGATAGATGTCACATGCTACAGTAAGAGTAGAAATAGACATAACATTCAAATTTGTCAGAAAAAAATCTACTACTCATTTGAAGCTCAGACTAAGGGGCCCATTTATCAAAGGGCTTGCGGACCTGATCCGACACTGCGGATCAGGTCCGCAAGACCTCGCTAAATGCGGAGAGCAATACGCTCTCCACATTTAACATTGCACCAGCAGCTCACAAGAGCTGCTGGTGCAACGCCGCCCCCTGCTGACTCGCGGCCAATCGGCCGCCAGCAGGGAGCTGTCAATCAACCCGATCGTATTCGATCGGGTTGATTTCCGGCGGTTCCTGTCCGCCTGCTCAGAGCAGGCGGACAGGGTTATGAAGCAGCGGTCTTTAGACCGCTGCTTCATAACTTGTGTTTCTGGCGAGTCTGAAGACTCGCCAGAAACACGGCCCTTCAAGCTCCATACGGAGCTTGATAAATGGGCCTGTAAGTGCTATTGCATTGTCTTTTTATTATGCGTTTTGTTGTTTATGCAAATCTACTGTATTAACTGACCAACTGCAGTTCTTGTTTTAACCTCTCAGTTGCAACCAACTCAACCTATCATCCATCTGAGGTCAATAAATTGATTAATAATATGTTTGGTAACAACATTTTTTAATATTTGATATAAATGTAAATGCAAGGCCTATACCTTGAGTGCATTAAGCCCTGCTGTGGAGAGATGTAGTTTATAAATAATACAATAGCTCTTAAGTATTGTATCATTAAATTTTAATATAATGCCCATCTCTAAAATGGTGACCAAGATTTTTATGCAATTTCCACCATAGCCAAGAAGTGTATTTTGTCCTAAGACAACTAAACCTGTATCTAGGGTAGTGGATTTAGGGCGGGCAACACATTTTGAGGGTTTGTTCTATGATGTGATATTTTCCCACTCCTATGCTCTCCAAATATTTTATTAATTTTATTGTAAATCAATGAACCCTAGTAGTCAAGTGGGTGCGTATGATCACTTCCGGCATCTCTCACATGAGAGAAATGTTTATGGCAAAATATGACCCAAAAAAAGGTGGTTGGTGATTTGTGAACAGCAGACGTCCTTGTACCTAGGGCAGGACAAAACAAAGTACATCACTGCCACAGCCAGAGTAGATTAAGAAAATAATTCAGAATATCACACACAGGTACAGTCTCAGTTGGAAAAGTCAAGTTTACATTTTGCATGGTCCATTATGATACCCAAATGTTGAAGCACTTGAAAGTGATGCAGTATAGCTGTAAAAAGCTGACTAGAAAATATCACCTGAACATCTTTATGTAAAAAAAGGAAGATATTTTACCTCCGATTTCCTAAGTAGCCACATCCCATTGAAAAGACAACTCTGATGATATTGCAGAGACAGTGGAGCCGAAGAACTTTTTTCGCTTTTTAATTGTGTTTCATTGCTGGCGGCATCCTAGTTCAGAGGAAGGAAACCCCTTTGCAACTGAAGCATTGCTGACCGACGGATTGTTTCACGAAGGGCGGAGGTGAACCCGTATGGGTAACAAGGCATCTAGCTGACTAATCTTCACTCTGTACTGACGTGCCTGTTGTATCTTTTAACCTTGTAAGTAGCTGCCTACTAGCGTAGGGCTGCAATTAAAGAGTCTTTTTTTTTTTTTTTTTATCTGCACTTAGATGCGTTTGTGCGCTTTTCTGTTTTTTGGCCTTTAAGTGCCTGTGGTGAATGCACTATGGAACATTCTTTTTGAAAAGCTGCAGAAACATCTTAACTCGAGAGAGAAAAAGTTGTATTCGTTAGTGGCGACTCTCCGCGAATTAAGAAGGAAAGACTTTACATTTTTCTCTCTCTCTTTTTTTTTATAATATATAATATATGGACTTTAATATATTGTTACATTGATTGATTTAACTCAGCCATATCTGTATAGATCATTATATGTGATTTGTATCTACCTATCCACATCAATATCTAATAATGTATCCTCTTAAGGAGGAATGCTCAGAATTTTGTTCTTAATTAGCCACATCCCATTGTAAAGGGATTTTCAGCAGCCAATCAGGATGCTAGTCCTGGGACGTGCATGTGCATGCAAAGTAATGTTCTTTCTCTTTTCAGTTAAAGGAAGTTTACTATGAAATCTTGTGAGATTTCTGTAAAATATCATGAGATCACAGTAAACCAAAGCGTGACATCAGAGCTGCTGATGCCGATTGGCTATTGCATTTTTTTTTTTTTTTTTTCAATCTGCAGCTGGACAGTAGCTGAAGCATAAATGTTCACTGAGCACTTACTATTGTGAAATGAAGATATTTTGAGGAAAAATATCTTATTTTTTACATAGAGTTGCTCAGGTGATATTTTCTTGTCAGCTTCTTACATTATGTCTCTTTAAGTAATTGAAAGGTTGTTTTCAGCTCCCATTGACTGTAATATGAGCTGAAAATGATAGCTTACACTCAGTTTACGTTGATTCCCTTGTTTTTACAGTACTCAACTTTTTGGCTTCCTCTTCTAAACATAAAGGGTCAAAATGCCCTTTAAGACTAGTATTACCATATGTGAAACATTTTTAAAAATGGAAAACACACTACAATTTAAAAAAATCATATTTAAAAATTGTTGATATATATATATATATATGTGTGTGTGTGTGTGTATATGTACAGTATGTGTGTATGTATGTATATATATATATATTTATTTATATATAATGTGTGTTATATATATATATATATATATATATATATCCTATACATATGAACATAAAATATATTAAATCCTGAAATAGTAAATATATAAGTAAAGAATTAATTTAAAAAATCATGTTGCTTAAGTCCATAATGAAAAATATATCAGCTAAACAAGGGATTCTGAAATAGATATAAATTAAATAGTTTTAAATATATTTGTGTATCTGTTGTTGCTGAGTCGATCGCAGGCGAAGGTTGCATGCAGAAAAAAATGAGTTGTTTAGCAACATACTCCAAGGCACCAGTTTTCTTGGAAAAACTGCCTACTTGTTGAATGTTAAAGCAAAACTTTGCCCCCATATTTTTTTTTTTTTAACACCTGACAAAATTTTAATTTCCGAAACCTTGTGAAATGCTGAAGCCAATGTCACTTGATAGCAGCCAAATGTAGAGTTCCCGTATATTGTGGAATTGTGTCACAGAGTTCTGCCTGTTGTCCTTCCAGAAGCCTCTCCCATTAGGGCAAATGTGGTGACTTCCTGACTGAAACCAGGGACTGTCAAAGCCCCGCATATACCATGCTCTGACTCCATCCAACATGTCAATAACAATCTGACCCCAACCATAACATAACACAAAGGGCTCGATTTATCAAACATATTCTCCTTAATTTGCGCCTTAATTCACGCCGTCGTAATATATCTCCTATTTATCATTAAGAAATACTCCTAAAAATGTGCAAATACGACTGCAAAATTCTCGCCCTTCAATGTCCCTCGCCTAGGCGCACATTTGCGCTAAATAAAGCTTTAAAACGCCCTTTTCAGGGTGTATATTCAAGAATACGACCTATTTCTCTCCAAAATCGATATTTATCATTATTTTGCGCCATTGGAGAGCCTAAAGTTCTCCTCCTAATACGACTACTAATGTTCTCCATGAAGAGATAGGAGAACATCTAATTTACTCCATATTTTCAGCGCAAGAAGATGGATTATTTCCTGATTTTGTCTGCAATTTCTTTAGCAAGGGGCCATGAAAATCGAAGAAATTAACAGATTTTGCCAATACGTAGACGGCAAAGAGTTCCACGAGTTTTTCTACCTCGTTGTGGACTACAGGCATTATCTGATTATCAGATAAAAAAAAGATTTCGCCTAAACAGGGAGAGCATACAAAATCTATATGTTCTAATACAGAATGATCTAGAGCCACAGACTAGAAGAACAAGGGCAATACCTGGAATGCTCAAGTTATTGGCAGTTTTGCATTTCCTAGCCACGGGCTCTTTTCAGGCTGTGTCCAGTGCAGTGGTTGGCATGAGTCAGCCTTCTTTTTGTAGACATTTGAGGACTGTCTTAAAAGCGATTTTGAAGCATCTAAATAAATTTATATATGTGCCAAGGAATGTACATGAATGGCACCAAGTAAAATCTGGTTTTTATCAAGTTGCCAGCATTCCAAATGTCCTAGGTGCAATTGATTGCACACATATTGCAATTAGACCACCAGCTTTAAGGGAGGAGCAATATCGAAATCGGAAACACTTCCACTCTCTCAATGTTCAAGCAGTATGTGACTCTAACCTTCGGTTTTGGGCAGTAAGATCAGGTTTTCCAGGGTCATGCCACGATTATCACATATTAAACATTAACATTGATAACTGAACAATACAAATTAAAAAGTAATCAATTAGAATTCACATTTATTTCTCATATGCGCTTTAATTTAAGACATTTTTAATAATAAATATGGCGCAAATATATGAATAACGGCGAGATTTATCAATATCACGCCACATCTCGCCTTTGGAAAGTAACGTAGAAATACGACCCCTTTTATGATAAATAATGGCGCACATGTGCGCCTATCGGATGGCGATATGCAGAGTACTTGACGGAGAACTGAATGGCGATCTTGAACAAAGTTTGATAAATCGAGCCCAAAGTCCTGTTCCTCCTATGACTATTGGCGGCTCTAAAATATTTTGGAGGCAGCTAACAAAAATGGTGAAAACACCTCACACATAATATATGGGGCCCTTTGCAGCTCACATATACAAATGCATTTGGTGATGCGAACCAGCCCTACCCCCCCAACCACAACTGACTGTGGCAGGATCACCCATAAAAATCCCATTAGAACACTTTTCAAAACTCTTTCTCATCACCCTACCATGGAAAGCCTATGGAAATGTTGTCAGGTATGCAAATGGTTTAAAGAGACAATCTACTGCAGAAAAAAATATAGGTAATCCCTTTATTACCTATTATCCAGTTTTGCACAACCAATACAGTTATATTAATACACTTTATACCTCTGTGATTACCTTGTATCTAAGCCTCTGCAGACTGCCTCCTTATTTCAGTTCTTTTGACAGACTTCTATTTAAGCCAATCAGTGCCCTCCCATAAGTAACTCCACGGGCGTGAGCACAATGTTATCTATATGGCACACATGAACTAGCGCTGTCTATCTGTGAAAAACTGCCAAATGCATTCAGATAAGAGGTGGCCTTCAAGGGCTTAGAAATTAGCATATGAACCTACCTATGGTTAGCTTTCAAATAAGAATACCAAGAGAACAAAGCAAATTTGATGATAGAAGTAAATTGGAAAATTATTTAAAATTGCATGCACTATCTGAGTCATGAAAGTTTTAATTTTGACTAGACTGTTACTTTGATTCTTTGAATCAAATTTAACACCAACTATGGAAACATTCAGCGTTCCTCTTATATCAAAGTAGACGTCCAACACACTATAGTCTGGCTGCTTTCATAAAATGTATCTAAAAAACAAAGCTGCAGTTTGGTGCTGTAAATAGATAAGTCCTATAGCTGTCTTCTCAGATACTTGGAAGGGCCCCATTTTATTACTGTGATGTATGAAAATGAATGAAAAAAAACTCTGCACCTTACAGTTATTTATATTTCAAGTTGTATATTGGTAGAAAACAGAATTTAAATAGAATATATGAGATACCTCGAAGCATTTTGATTGCGCCTGGCTCTAGTTATGTAAAGTATATCTTTAATTCAAGATGACTGACTTCTCAGTCATTTTAATGTTGGAACGTAGCCTACATTTATGTGTCTGTGAGGTAGACCTGCAGATGCAATAAAGTATTGTCTGCTGGTGCATAGATCTGACATTCTTATTCATCACGTGTCTTGACTTTAAGTAATATAGTCAGTGCTGTCACAGAGCACTCAGAAAATCAATAAATTACCCACTTAAAATCCTTCAATAGTCTGTTTTATGAAAATGTAACTCCATCCCCCACAAGACATACTATGCTTATAACAGAACTCAATAGAAATATGGTTTATTTACTGTTTTTCTATAGATCGGGTTTCTTAGGAGATGACGTCCAAGAAGAGAGATATATGTCAATCTATATCTGTCTCCGTCTAGTACTTCTGTATTACCAGTTCTTTGCACCTTTTGTATATGCGTCTACATAACCTTCAGTATCTAAAGAGTGTTCGAAATTTAGGAAAATGTGTTGAGATAAGACATTTTGGGCCAAATTATAAGTGGCGTGCAAATTGTTTTTCCCCGCTCGAGCGCTAACCGCTCTCAAAGTAAAAAAATGAGTGCAGCTGGATAAGCGTGTGTATTACAAGTTCAAGGTAAAAAGATAAAAAGTGCGAGAGCGAAAGACTCCGGTTTGCTAACTTTAGGACTTCAGATGTTGCAACGTGCTACCTTCCTCTCCCTTAGACTTGTATGGGGGGGGGGGGGGGGCGCTAAAGAAAGCCTTTTCTGTTTATTGCTAACCTGACTCATCTGTGCTAAAGTCAAAAGTGCATTAGGAATACTTTACATTTCTATGTTCTTCACTAGAAGAAAATGTTCTTTTTATTTTTAAAGATATATTTCTATAAATATGTGATTATTTTTTGTAAAATAGAGAGACCAACCAATTGATTCAAAGTGGGACTATGTAATAGAGAGAGCTGGAGACTGACGGAGAAGCAATTTGTATCCAAAGTAACATATTTTGCATCCCTGTGCACCCCCACAGAGCAGCTACTGCCACAGATGGTTAAGTCCAACTAGGAGAGGAGTGGCTTATACCAGCTATTGCACTGGTACCTATGGTACAGAGATACAAATGATTGATCCTTGTAACCCTTTCCATGATCTTTCCCTCACAGTGATAAGACCTAATCAACTCTGCCCACTAAAAGGCAAGTATCCCTGACCCAGTTACCTACCACTATTAACCCTAACTTTTAACAGCCCCCAAAAATACCTCTTAAAGGGACAGTAAACCCAAAAACTTTCTTTCATTATTTAGATAGAGAATACAATTTTTTTAAAAAATTTCCAATTTACTTTTATCATCAAATTTGTTTTGTTCTCATGTTATTCTTTGTTGAAGGGATACCTAGGTAGGTAGCGTGCACATGCCCTGAAGCACTACATGACAGGATATAGCGCTGCCATCTAGTGCTCATGATAATGTATAACATTGTTGCAAAACTGCTGCCATATAGTGCTGTGGACACGTGCACACTCATGAGCTTATATCCCATCTTTTCAACAAAGGATAACAAGAAAATGAAGAAAATTTGATAACAGAAGTAAATTGGAAAGATGTTTAAAATTGTATGCTCTATCTGAATCATTAAAGAAAAAAAATTGGGTATTATGTCCCTTTAGCTACGATTTGCCTTACAAAACTGTAATTGATCTTAGATGTTATTTGTTTAACTAGTCTGGTCTACCCCATTGATAAATACCGCCCTACACTTTGACAGATATGATGAAGCTATAGAAAAATGATTCTTTAAATTGGGTACAGGTAATGCCATGTGAAGGTGTAGTATGGTTTTTTTTTAATTAAAGGGACAGTCAACACCAGAATTTTTGTTGTTTAAAAAGATAGATAATCCCTTGATTATCCATTCCCCAGTTTTGCATAACCAACACTGTTATAGAAATACACGTTTTACCTCTGTAATTACCTTGTATCTAAGCCTCTGCAAACTGCCCCCTTATTTCAGTTCTTTTGACAGATTTGCATTTTAGCCAATCAGTGCTCACTCCTAGGAGCTTCACATGCGTGAGCTCAATGTTATCTATATAAAACACATGAACTAACGTCCTCTAGTGGTGAAAAACTGTCAAAATGCTTTCAGATTAGAGGCAGCATTCAAGGTCTAAGAAATCGGCATATAAACCTCCTAGGTTTAGCTTTCAACTAAGAATACCAAGAGAACAAAGCAAAATTGATGATAAAAGTAAATTGGAAAATTGTTTAAAATTACATGCTCTATCGGAATCATTAAAGGTTTTTTTTTTTTTACTTGACTGTCCCTTTAAGTGACTTTTTTTGTAATTTGGTTTAGTGTTGGAAGGATGTTTCAAAGGAAAAGAGCAAAAGGCAGCAACATTTTCATAAAATAGTTACCAATGAGAAAAAGCATACATGTGGTTACAATTAAGGGAAGGACACAGGAATATTATTTAAAGGGACAGTAATGTCCAAATTAAACTTCATGATTCAGATAGGGCATGCGATTTTAAACAACTTTCCAATTTCCTTCTATCATCACATTTGCTTTGTTCTCTTGGTATTCTTTGTTGAAAGCTAAACCTAGGCAAGCTCATATGCTAATTTCTAAACCCTTGAAGGACGCCTCTTATCTCCGTGCATTTTAACAGTTTTTCACAGTTTGACAGTGCTAGTTCATATGTGCCATATAAATAACATTGTGCTCACTCCTGTGGAGTTATTTATGAGTCAGCACTGATTGGCTAAAATGCAAATCTCTCAAAAGAACTGAGATAAGGGGGCGGTCTGCAGAGGCTCAGATCCAAGGTAATCACAGAGGTAAAAAATATATTATATAACTGCGTTGGTTATGCAAAACTGGGGAATGGGTAAAAAAGTGATTATCTATCTTTTTTTAAACTATACATATTCTACTAGACTGTCCCTTTAAATAACGGTTACTGACAGCATGTTTATGGTGGCCACTTAGGAGCCAGGTCAGTCAGATCAATTGCAGTTAGGGTTAATTGGTGTTTGCATATGAAACTGGGTCATCCGCAGTTTGTATTGAATGCAATAGTGTCAAGCAAACTTTATGGCTGGGGAGTTTACTCAATCCCCTTTTCTGGAGTTTACTCAATGTGGATGGTTATTTTTTCTCTATATTACTTTAGTACAATCTGTCACTTACATATGTGCAGCTAGTTTAAATTGCCCCAAACAAAATTTGTATAGACACAGTTGTATGACAGCCTGCACATGACGAAGAAATGTTTAACCCTTTTTGTCTGTTAGACATCTACTTGTACAGACTTATTGTTCGCTGATACTCTGTATCTATACTCCTATTGGTTGGGCCAAAAGTAAATCCTATATATCTGTTGCAGCATATTATCACTTAGTTATATTACAAACAGCAAAGTTAGGTTTATCTCCAGTCAATAATATGGTCTTAAAATGGACATTGTGTTCGTAACTAGAGATGTACAATTATTTCATTCCAAATGGAATTTTTAATTAATTTTTCATGGCATTCCTACGAAAACAAATGAGGAACTGTCAGCTAGATGAACTGAAATATTAACCATTACCAATGGATGGATTAAAGGGACAGTAAAGTCATAATTAGACATTCATGATTTAGACAGAACATAACATTTTAAACAACTTTTTAATTTGCTTCCTTCTCCTGTTATCCTTTGCAGAAAGGTTTATCTAGGAAAGCTCAGAAGCAGCAAAGAACCTAGGTTCTAGCTTCTGATTGGTGGCTGCATATATACACCGATTGTCATTGGCTCACCTATGTGTTCAGTTAGAAACCAGTAGTGCATTGCTGCTCCTTCAACAAATGATATCAAGAGAATGAAACAAATTTGATAATAGAGGTAAACTGAAAATTGTTTAAAATTGTATATTCTACCTAAATCATGAAAGAAAATTTTGGGGTTTCATGTCCCTTTAATAGAATTGCTTAATGTATTTGTTTATTATTTGTTAAACTTAAAAATATTTACCTTAAACCTTTAACACCCACCACACTTGACCACTAAACACTTTCCCTAATAAAGAACTTTCCTATAGTAGATTAGTTTGGTCCCATCTAAAAAAGACAATCAAGCTCCAGAATACCTGGCAATCCCTCTCTCATTGAGACTTGGAATTTCACACATACGTTTCAGCCCCCTGTAGACTTCTTCAGTGAGATAAAATCATATTCCTATAGCAATATTTAATCTCTAATAACTGCTTAACCCTTAGGGCTTAATATTCTGAACCGACATGGATTGAAATCACACACAATCGTTGGGATTTTATTTAGACATTGTATTGTAATGTAGGAGTCTCTGTTTCACATAAAGAGCACTGCATAGCAACATAAACATTTCTCAACCTATGTAGTGTTTCTGAGCGGCGGTATTTTGTATATTCGGCCCTTAGAGAGATTATATTCCTTGTTATCTTTTGAGTGACCTACAAGTTTATCTTTGCTTCCGCATTTACGGTATATTTATTGTTTGTGTGTTTTGTGTGTGTGTATGTATATATATATATATATATATATATATATATATATATAGATAGATAGATAGATAGATAGATATACACATATATATACATACATATATATACAGGTGGCCCTCGTTTTACAACGGTTCAATTTACACCGTTTCAGAATAACAACCTTTTTTTTCCAGTCATGTGACTGCTATTGAAAAGCATTGAGGAGCAGTGCATTTATTAAAATAGCCAGTAGGTGGAGCTGTCCGCTTGTGTTGCAGCAAAGCCAAGCAAACTGAAATTCTGAAATTAATCAGTTTAACCAGACCTGAGCTATCAAGCAGATTTCAAAGGAACAAGATCTTCCTGTTTATAAATCAGTCCAGATTGGAATTCATAGAAAGAACTGTTTACAGAAAAATGCAAGTGAAGCCTGTGTTG